>NC_056726.1:410429931-410602431 GCF_019279795.1 Protopterus annectens | reverse complement strand
TGATGATGCATTCCATAGCCTTGCAGACCAAGCTAGTCAGGCTTATGGGGTGATAGTTACCAGGATCAGATGTGGCCTCTCCTTTGTGGAGAGGATTAACCATTGCTGTGCGCCATTCTATGGACACATAGCCTGTGGAGAGGCTGAGGTTGAACAGCATGTTTAGGTGCGGGTTTAGTTCATTCTGTAGTTCGTGCACCATCTGGTCCCATTGACGCTGTGTTTTTGGCTTTTGAAAGGGCTGTTTTCACCTGTGCATCTGTGATTTGTGGGACACTACACTTTTCCAGTATTGTTGTGGGCCCTTTTGGAGGTGTCGGGGGGGGGGTGAAGTTTGCACTGAATCTATCTGCCAGGATGTTGGCAATATCAGTAGGTTCAGTATATTTTGTGCTATTTTGCACTAGTTCAGTGCAAATCTGTGAGTTGCCACTTAGATTCTTAACATAGCTAAAGAAGGCTTTGTGGTTATCTTTTGAATCTTTGGCTATTTTTCTTTCGAAGTTAACCTTGGATGATTTCATGAGGGACCTCAGTTTCTTACTGATACTGATCAGGGATGTCTTTCCTTCTTGGGATTTGCTTTTTTTCTGAACTAGTTTCCTTCTTCTATTGTATAGCCTGTTTATTGCAGGGGTCCACCAAACTGGTTTCCTTCTCTTAGAGGAGTGAGTCTTGGTTTTGCTACATGCATCCTTGTAGGTGCTCATAGAGTGCATTTGTAAAGGTTTCTGCATCTTGGGCAGCATTATCCTTTAGCATGGGGGCTGTGAAACTTACCACCTCTGTCTTAAGTAAGGTGAAGTTTGCTTTAGAAAAGTTTTTTACTGTGGTTTCCTTAGTTGGGGGAGGTGGTGGGGTGTGGACATCCAGAGTGATTAGTTTATGGTCTGATCTCACCAGTGATGGGTTGACCTCCGGTGTGGAACACCTGTCGCCCATGGTGGTGATGACCAGGTCCAATATGTTTTCACCTCTGGCAGGGGAGTTTACCAGCTGATCCAGGGCATTTGAGTTGATGAATTCCAGGAAGCTCTGGGCCTGGGAATTTGTACTCGAGTAGTTTTCCCAGTGAATGGTAGGGTAATTGAAATCGTCCAATATCAGGGTGTTCGGTAGGACCTTAATGTTTTCCAGTGTCTCCAGAAAGGTGGAGTGGTGGTCTTGGGTCATGGTAGCAGGCCACAATTTGCATCGCAGATTTGCCCGATGTTAGTTGCACATGGATGATCTCAGAGGTATCATGCTGCGCCACTAACCTGGAGGTGTAGGTATACTTAATGAATATGGATACACCCCCTCTTTTTGTGTTTCGGTCCATGTTCTGTGGCTGAAACATGTGGTATGAGTTGTAGGCCGGTAGTGCTGGGGTGCTCTCTGGAGCCTTGAACCAGGTTTCAGTTACTGCACAGACGTCAATGTTCTCCATACTGAAGAGTGCTTTGAAAGCGTGCATTTTGAGATTTAAACTCCTGGAGTTGAGTAGCATAACTCAGTTTTTTTGTTAATTGTGCTGTTTACAGAGGTGGGTTTGACTTTTGAGCCTTGCCTAAGAAAGGCACTATGGGGGCAGCAAGAGCCTTGGCCAGTATTCGAAAGCCTAGGGGTGACAGGCGCAAGCCATTTCTTGTGAAGCAATGCAGCTTGTCGAGCATGTTGTATGTCGTCCAAGGCTGACAGACGCTGGATCCCCTTTGAATGACACCAGAAGCTTTGCCAATTGTTGAAATTGATCAATTTTTCTTTATACTGAGGTATCATTCTTGGTGAGGGCAGATGCTACTCAGGGTCAGGGTCATACCAGCCTGGGCTACATGATCACCGAGCTCTTCCATGTCTCTTATCATGTAGTCCAGGGAGGTACATCTCAGGTCATTCACACCAACATGAACAATGACAGAGTCATATTTATACTTGTTCTGGAGTGACCTGAGTGCTTGTATTATGTGGTGGATTCTGGCTCCCAACAGGCAGCTAACAGTAACCTTCTGCTTGTCCAGCCTAATGAGTGGGATGTCAGTGTGCCTGACTATAGAGTCACCTATTACTAGTGTGTTAGGTATGTTATTTTGCCTTTAGCGCTGTGATTGTGTGGCACACTGATTTTGTGTTTTATGTGTTGTCTGGTTTGTGACAGGAAGTGCAGGTTGTTTGGGTGTCTGCTTTGGAGGTTTCTGATGCTTCTGCAGGTTTTTATTTAGAGCATCCGAGTATGATTTTTGTGTATTTATGTGTATTTTTTGCCAGTGCTGTTTTAGTAGGTCTGTGTGTGGCTGGAGTTGTGGTGCAAGTGTTAACCTTCTCCTCTTGACTGTCTGTTCCAGTCTTGGGTGGACACAGCTTAGCTTCCAGTTTGGCTGTATAATTGCATCTCTTGCATATGTTAGTGTTTTGTGGTAGGAGGAGTGGGTTGTCTGTGTACATGAGGCAGTTGTAACATTGCCTCAGGATACCCTGATTCACCAACTGGACTGCAGAGTACACCTGAAGTTGCCCTTTTGTCATGCCTGAATAGTAGGGTGAACTGCTTAGTTGCTTGGTTGGTGAGGGGTGAATAAAGAGCCTTGCCCTGCTGGGCAATCATTGTCAGGGTATATTAGTGTTTGCTATTAGTTCTGAGCAAGTGCTGGGCTGTAAGATGCTTTTTGAGTGCTTAGGTTGAGAGTTAGACTAGTTTCAAGGGAAAAACTGAAGAGGAGACTTAATGGAGCCAGGAATAATTTAAACATAGCTAACCGGCACTGCCCGGTGCACAAAACCATGCAAACACAGTTTTTATAGTAGGGAAATGAAAGAGATAGTAATTAGCCCAAAATGGCTAATAAACTACTAACTTCTGGCCTGGAACCACTCCTCCCAGGGGCAGATAGGCTTCTCAAAGCTCCCCTGTCTCACAGGTGAACAGAGAAACTTCCTTCTATCCAAGTAAGGTATGGGCAACTCAGAAACTAGTATCACAGCCCTGAATTCAGCACTAGCCTGAAAAATGGACTATACTAACTTAGAAAGGCAGGAAACAAGGATTTTTTTTTATTTTTTGAAAAGATAAGGCAGAAACTGTAAAAAATACACTTAAAACAGCTTTAAATGACTAAATGTAAAAAGGTTATTTTGCCGTATTGTATCACTGAAGCTGTTTTTTCAAGACAAGAATGAAACACAGGTCACTAATAACATTTGTCCCTTTAAGAATAAGAGCAGTTTTTCACCCCCCATTCCATCTAATGTTGAATGCTTTATGAAATTATGCGAAAAAGATTTTTATGAACTTTTTTCCAATAAGAACAAATGGATAAAATATTTTAATTTAACTAAGAATGAACGTGAATCACTTAACAGATTTAAATGCAGTAAAGATATCTTAGTGAAACCAGCAGATAAAGGAGGGGGTGTAGTGGTTATGAATGTTTTAGATTATGATGATAATATGTTTGCACTTCTTGCAGATAATACTACCTATCAAGCCATTACTGTAGATACAATAGACAAAATTATTAATAATATACATGATGATTTATATGATCTATTAATGTGTGGCCAAATTAGCAAAGAAATATATGACTATTATTTCATTGAATTTCCCATAATACCTATAATAAAAGGCCTGCCCAAAATACATAAAAACGTTATTCCAATACCAATGAGACCTATTGTCTCAGGTGAAAGATGGGCTACCTCCACTATTTCTTCCTTTATTGAATATCTACTTAGACCAGTTGTAGATAACATACCTACCATCCTTAAAGACTCCTATCAACTTATAGAACATCTAGATAGTTTAGACTTAGACAAAGATGTTTCAGAATACTTACTGATTACAATGGATGTAAAAAATTTATTTACATCCATACCCAATGACTATGGGCAACAAGCCATAAGAGAGATTATGGTAAAATCCACTAATTTTAGTAATAACAGGCAGATATTGGTGAGTCAATTATTAGGTCTAGTCTTAAATAACAATGTCTTTAAATTTAGGGATAGCTATTACCTACAAAAATGGGGGGTTGCCATGGGCACCCCTGTGCAAACACCTACGCCAATCTGGTAGTTTATTACTGGGAGGAATGCTTTTTATTTAGTCATCCTTTATATAAGAAAATAAGACTATTTAGGAGATTTGTGGATGATGTTCTTATTATATGGGAGGTACTAAGATAGAGTTTGATAAATTCCTTGGATATTTGGAATCCACCACAACTTTCTTAAAGTTTACCATGGAAATGTCTCAAGAGAGCATCCATTTTTTGGATTTAACCCTCAAATTATCAGAACAAGGTATGATTATTCCTTCTCTTTACAGGAAACCGACATGGAAGAATACACTGTTAAGATTCGATAGCATGCATCCCAGATATACATTTTCAGGGATTGTTAGAGGTCAATTTACTCGAATAACTAAAATTTGTAAGGATCCTGATATTTTGTCAACTGAAGCCAATGATATGGTATCCTTATTCATAGAAAGAGGCTATAATGGTCATATGGTCAATAGACATAAACTACAAATAATAGGTAACAAAGAACCAGAGAGAAGTATATCACAAACACCTGTAACTAGGTTCTACTCCACAAGTATAAATAAAATACCATCATGTAGGGATAAGATTACTTACACTTTGAAATGTACTAGTGATGTGCTACTAATGAAACAGATAGTACAAAAGAACTGGAATGTCCTTACTATGGATAATGACACTCGCTTGTTAGTAGGAGAATATCCTAAGTTCACCTTTAAGAACTGTGATAACTTGAAGCAGATTTTATGTACTGAAAGAAGGTTTAATATCAATAATAGTGGAGACACTCAGTTAGGAACTTATCCATGTGGCCACTGCCATATGTGCCCATATATTTCCCAAATACAGAATTTTATACATCCTAGTGGTTTATTCAATTTTAAACCTAATTTTCATTCTAATTGTGATAGTACTAATTTAATTTATTTAGCAACTTGTAATGATTGTCCTGTTTTTTATGTAGGCTTAACCAAACGTAGATTAAGAGACAGGATATACAATCATTTGTATGATATAAGAAAAGGGATTGAATTGAATGCCTTAGCAGAACACATATTAGCCTATAATAGTCATAAGTTTAGTTTCAGGACCTTACAAATGGTCACCCCCAATCCCAGATGGGGAGATAGGATGAACCATTTGGCAAATGTGGAGCTGAAATGGATTTTGAACCTGAGAGCACATGAAAATCCAGGACTTAATCGATATGTGTCTATCAAACCTGTTCTTGATAATAGAAAACTATAGAAATTAATATATTCTAATTAATTTCTATGTGTAACAATCCAGTTACTTCTGTTATTGTTAATAGTATTATTGAGCTCTCTTAGACTGAAGACAGTTAGGTTTTTGTTGATCATCTAGGGTGCTATTATAAATGAATTATATAACAGTTCAGATATAATATGTATATAGCTTTGTAGAGACTACACACGATAATACTAGGATTAGACTATTTATCCAGTATGCTTTTGCTACATTACCTTTCATCAAGCGCTTCTTTTTAGTGTAGTCTTAGCATGTTTTTATTTTTCGTAAACTTGTTTTTCTTTACATATGTGATATAGTGAGATAACATTTTATATTTAAAGTATCACCACATATAAATTATTAATATCATATAGTATTTTAGACATAATATATATATATACCCTTGAGGTGATTGCATTTTAAAAAATCATGGCTAGATTGTCTTAGTCATGTGCTTTTGCCGAGGGATTTGTAGCACAGTGCTTCCTTTCAGCGTGTTCTCATTAATGTGATTTTAGAGCATTTTTATTTAAACAAAGCACGAATTTGCTTTTTTGCTTTTTTGTTTTTTCTATTCAAGACAAAATAAGATAATATTTCATAGATATTTATATAGATACGTGTATTCATATTAATTCACACGTTTTATTCTATTTTATTCTATTTTATTTGATTGCATTTTAAGATGCTTTGTGAGTTATGGGTAGACCTGCGCTATATCTTTTAGAGCTAATCAATGCTAACTCAAGCTGCACTGACACAGATTCATATGTAAATACAAGTTAACATGTATTTGTTTTATTTATTTATCCTTGCATAAAAGGTTGATTTGTTTTTTATATATATGTTGTTTACATATGTGTCAAGAAAACTATAGCGCACTAAAAGATGAATTCATTATTATATAAATGCATCTTTTGTATACACATTTTAATTAAACCAAATTGGGTCTCTTTAAATAATAAATAATTATTAAGAATTTGATCTAATTGAATAATTGATATGGTTTTGAGCGCCAAAACTAGTATATAAACTGGAGCATATTTATTGTGTTTTATGTCTGAAGAAGCGTAGTGTTTACTACGTGAAAGCGCTTACTTTTCTAAATAAAGACGTTTGTGGATTATTACAACAAGAGGCGATTTTTCCTGTGGTGATACTTTCTGTATTCTTTCTATACAGCTTTAAATGACTACAAACGATCAGAAAAGGCTATCTTACTTTAGTGTGTAGCCTACAACAGTTAAACAAATTATTTAAACAAAAAACAACTTTTTAAAAGTGCAGGCAGTCAAATAAGTACAATATATGAGAAAAACAAGCTTTTAAATCACAATAAATGCTGGAAAATTTGCGTTTAGGTGGAAAACAGTTAAGTACAGCAAGAAAGTACAGAAAACTGATACTTAACCACTCCAAAGTCTCTCTTCTAAGCTAAAAGGCTTGCATCAGTTTAAGGCTTTCTAGTGCTACCCAGTAGGTTAGTTACAGGAAAGATGGGAAACAAGCGTAGATGTGGTCTTTTAAACCAGAAAGTTGAAAGAGACGGACAAACTGTCCAAATGGTCAATAAACTACAATTTCAGGGCCAAGAACCTCTCCTCTCATGGTAGACAGGCTACCTAGTGCTTACCACTCCCACTGATAAGCTAGAAGGCTTTCCTCCAACACAGAAAGGCTTGCGGGGCTCAGAAGCTTACCAACAGTCCTGGATAAAGCAACTTTGTATCTGGACTAGGCTAGTTACAGGAAAGGTGGGAAACAAGCACAAGTGCTACTATGGTATTCCAGCGATACCCCTAATTCCAGTTTTAAATGTAACTCTCACTACTATGGCAATCCAGCGATACCCCTAATTCCAGTTTTGCATGTAACTCTCATTATTATGGTATTCCATCTATACCCCTAATTCCAGTTTTACATGTAACTCTCACTACTATTCTAACTGTTTAGTCTGAGGTAAGATCAGTTACATTTTAGAATACTAGGACTGTTGTATTCTAGACTGAGGCCATCAGTGAGGACAGAAAGTTTCCAAGATGTTTTATTTTCCTATCTATCTATCTATCTATCTATCTATCTATCTATCTATCTATCAATCTATCTATCTATCTATCTGTCTATCTATCATCTATCTATCTGTCTACTGTATCTGTCTGTCTATCCATCTATCTATCTACTATGTCTGTCTGCCTATCCATCTATCTATCTGACTATCTATGTTTTAGGACTAAAACAGTTCAGTAGTTCACCAAACATAATGGCACAGGGAACTAACAATGTTGGTAAGTTCCTCACCACTGCAAGTTCACCTGAGACCTTAATAAACCATAGTAGTTGAACAGATAACACAGCTTTTGAAGTGTTTTTTTCACATTTGATATAAGCTGCTTGTTCATTCCATCCCAAGGGACTTCTACAGACCTATTGTTTTGTATACCAAAAAGGGGATTTTTTTTTGTTTTATACACAAAATCTACTGTCAGTTAAAGACGTATAGATTTTGAAGGTGTCTTTGAATCACTGGTGGTCAAGAGCTTATAGTTCAAAAAATTAAAGTTGCAGTGTTATTTTAAATCTTTTTAATTTATTTTTAATGTATAAATAATTGGCAATTATTATTAGTATGTCACAATTAAAGAACCCTGGAACATTACTTTTATAATTTGTATATATATATATATATATATATATATATATATATATATATATATATGTATGGATTCACTACTGAATCCCAAAATTACACAATCCCGAAGCCTAAAATGCCGTGACTATAAGCCCGAAACCCCACGTTACCGAAATGTTAAAACCACAAAATTCAAAATTGCAAAAGTACTACATACATACAGCACACACACAAACATACACACAGCCTCCCCCATTACCAAACAAACCACCCCCCTACTTTAATATTCTAACTCTGAGATCGCACAAACATACACACAAGGCAAACTCACACCCACACATTACAGCCCCTCATACACACACACACACACACACACACACACACACACACACACACACACACACACACACACACACACACACACACACACACACACACACACACACACACACACACACACACACACACACACACACACACACCACAGTCACAACACACACTTACACACACTAAAGCCCCTCACAAACACACTTAAACACACATACTTACCTGAACCGCAACACCAGAAGCGCTAACTCAAAATCCCTTAACATCGGGATTTTGAATTTCGTGCTTCTGGTCTTTCGGTAATGTGGGGTTTCGGCTACATGGTCTCGAGCTTTTGAAATTTGAGATTTCAAAAGTTCAAGATTTAGTAGAGTTCCTATTCATATATACATATATATATATATATATATATATATATATATATATATATATATATATATATATTTGTGTGCGTGTGTGTGTGTGTGTGTGTGTGTGTGTATACGTATATATAGACATATGCAAGAAAGGAAAGAAAAAACTTTACAATAAGGCACTTTGCACCGTGCAACCTAATGGAATGCTTTTGAGGAGTTATTTTGTCCTTTTTTCCTCTGTGTTTCAACCATGAAATTGGTATATATAATTCAGGGGTGTGTGGGGGAGACCCCCCCCACATGGGGGTGTAGGGTGGCCTACCTCTCTGCAAAATCATTCTTGTATAGCTTCTGCCCTCACTAATGGACTCAGTCTGACATACAATAATCCTAGTGTGCCTAGCTGTAACAATAATCTTATAGGAGTTTTGAATAACTGTTTTTGTTATTTAATTTTTGATCCATGTTGATTCAAAAACAGTGATTCTATCACACATAGGTAAATTTAAATTTATGACTGCTGAAAAACATCAGTTATGAACACAAAGGAATTGTAAGTAAGCTCTGATTTTAACCACTGCATGATTTGTTAAAAAATTGAATTTCAAGAACTCTACTTCAAATATGAAGCTTAAGCAGAGAATTTTTTTTTAATCTTTGTTCTCAAGGTGAATTTTTTAAAATCGTTTTTCTGTAACACATAGCAAACCAATATCATGATTAGAGTCTTCCATATTCAACTGCAAACAATAGCTTCTGTGACCTATAACCATAGCAAGAGCAATGCTATTACTGATGAATTCTTTTCCTCAGAGTAACACGATTATAATTATTATTTTTATTTAATGTTATAAGTATACTCCATGTATTACATGGATTTATTCTATGCATCTTGGCATTGTAGTTATTTTTTCACAGCAAGTTGAGAGGTTATGTGTGTCATGCTTCCTTATGCTTCCATTCTTTAGCCTAACATATAAAATATATAATGCTTCTGTTATTACAGATCTGGCATGATGATGGAAAAAAATCAGTACAGCAAAGCACTATGGTATGGCCAGAAGTAAATGGTTTATCATGTTGCTTTTAATGACAGAGTAAAATCTGCAAAGTTGTTTTATTTTTCCTTGTATACTGCCTCTGCTGTGCAGATTTGTATTGCTTTACATTTTTGCACACAATCTCTGTTACTAGCAATTCTATTAATAATTCATATTTTATTGACTTGTGTACACATTATTTAGATTTCATTTTTTGGAAAGAATATTCAGTTTTTGGCTTGATATGGCATCCATATAACCACAGGCAATTCTGATGATGTTGGGAACCCTAAGAGCTACTCTGAATAAAGGTTTTATGACCTTATGAGCAAGCCAGCGAATACCCAATGTGACGTGTTTCTTCATATCACACATGAGAAAGCAGCCGATGCAGTCAGTATTTTTATTTCACTGAAACAGGCGAAATTAAAAAGTTTACCAGGTTAACTGTAAGCCAGAAAATATCTATGGTATGTACAGTATTTTTTATCATAAATAATGGAGTCCAAATTCTCTGTGGTCATGGCACTGCAGATACATGCACAATAGCAAACCGTAGGAAAACACTGACACCCATTTCATATCACAAATAACTTTTTCTGACTAACCATGGGAAAGTGTCACCAATGTGGTTTGGTCTACACCATCAGGCTACAAAAGTAGTCCAGCCACCATGGCAATGTACTTGTATCTGTCTGAGTACTTTAGCAACCTGATGTGCCACTCACTAGGCTGTGTAAAGACAGAAAATAGTCAGATGCCTCTCAAGCACTAGAATTCATCATATACCCAAGTCACTTAAATCCCTTCACCACCAGGTATGAATATGACATGGTCTTTGTCCATATGGGTTTCAATAACCTGAGATGCACCCCCCCCCAAACTATTTAAAGAAGGACGTAATTGAGGTCTATGAATATGTCTCTAAGACTGGAATGAAACACATTTTGAGCTGTATCCAGTCATCACTGAGAATGCTGCACTATATCCAGTCATCACTGAGAATGTTGCACTGTACCCAGTCATCTCTGAGAATCCTGCACTGTATCCAGTCATCACTGAGAATCCTACACTGTATCCAGTCATCACTGAGAATGCGGAACTGTATCCAGTCATCACTGAGAATGCTGCACTGTATCCAGTCATCACTGAGAATGCTGCATTGTATCCAGTCATCTCTGAGAATCTTGCACTGTATCCAGTCATCACAGAATGCTGCACTATATCCAGTCATCACTGAGAATGCTGCACTGTATCCAGTCATCAATGAGAATGTTGCACTGTATCTAGTCATTACTGAGAATGCTGCACTGTATCCAGTCATCTCTGAGAATCCTGCACTGTATCCAGTCATCACTGAGAATGCTGCACTGTATACAGTCATCACTGAGAATGCTGCATTGTATCCAGTCATCTCTGAAAATCCGGCACTGTATTCAGTCATCAGTGAGAATGCTGCACTGTATCCAGTTATCACTCAGAATGCTGCAACAATATAAATAAAATATGACTAACTTAATGACTGGCTACATTCATCTGTGCAATCTAATCAATCTGTTGCATTCTGCTAGCCATAAGTACAATTATATACTATCTTTCATACTTTTAAACTGTATTTTTGCTATATTGCTGATTATTTAAAACCGTTCTTGTTGATTTGTTGCACTTTGTGTCTGCTGTAGCATAGACTAGATTCAGACCTGTGGAATCTGGTTATGTTTGTTAACTTGAGCACTAAACCAGGCTATCTTTTGTTAGAGAGGACCCCCTGCACTCTTTGGCAGGGGAGTGTAGTTAGGACTCATCTGATTGAAGGCTGCTGGCACACAGCTCAGTTTTTAGATTTTTTTATTGGTTAAATTGTTTAATTCAGTTTGCTCACTGTCTTAACACAGCTCCACAGAGTTAGGCAACCAGCCACTGCTCTGCTGCATTCATCTGTTTACACATAGTGCACCTCCATGCACCATAGCACACTACCACACAGGAGGGTCAACAACTGGTGGTTACAGAAGCAAAAATTTCAGTAGATAAATTTTCCCTTAGCAGCTACCCGTGATCCAGCTGAGAAGTCTTTAAATTGCACTTAGCTGCTCAGAGAGCACCTCAGCAGTGCTTTTGCCCCTTAAACATTCCCCAAATCCTGAAATCTATAATAGTCTCATACCATTTAGAGAACCCCTGCTAGTATAGACCTTTTATAGAGCACCCCATTAGTATAGACCCTGTTTAGAGGACCCAGTTATACCACACCCTTCCATTTTTCTCCCCCACTGTGGAGACAGGATTTAACCTAGCATTATGGATGGTCAATTTCCCTCTATTTCTCCTACCAGCCTGACTGACATGGGTATCCTGAGGTAGTGTAGCAACTACCTCATGTACAATGACAACCCTCTACTCCTAAATCACCCAAGTACAATTTGTGAGAGATCCGTCTAAACTAAGAATCTAGAATCCTTTTTCTCTCATGCACAGTACAGTTACACTGAACAGGTTGTTAACTCATATACTACACCTCCTACACAAACCATGAACTCAACACATAATCCATCAAAAGTGGAGGTACTCACTAGAAATCTACCTAAACAGCAGAGACCTTATAAACACAAACATGCTACACCTAATACAGAACCTACAGCACTCAATACACATAAAAACACAAGCACCAGTTTATCACCAAATAAGCCCCTAATGCAAAGCATATCTAAACTGTGACTGTTGTGAGACACACAGATGTCCCACTCTCCAGGCTGGACAAGGAAAAGGTTACGATCAGCTGTCTATCGGCTGTCATGACCCATCAGATCATACATGCACTCAAGTCTCTCAACAAGTACAATTATGACTCCGTAACAGTTCATGTTGATGTGAATGACTTGAGATGTACCTCACTGGACTATATGAAGAGAGACATGACTGATCTCTATCAATATGTGTCCCAAGCAGGTATGTCCCTAGCCTTGAGCAGCATTCTACCTTCACCCAGGATGATACCACAATGTAAACAAAAATGATTGACTTCAACAATTAGTTTCTGGTGTCATTCTAAGGAGATCCAGTTCCTGTCAGCCTTAGATGACATGGTTGATAGACCACGCTGTTTTGCCAGAGATACTCTTCACCTGTCATCTTTAGGCTTTCAATTACTGGCTAAGGCACTTGCCTCCCCTATAGTGCCTTTTTTAGGCAAGGTCTCAAGAATAACATTCCTGATGTGAAAATATCACTCACAAATAAATTAAAGGTTATGCTGCTAAAAGCTAGGAGTTTAAATCAGAAACTACATTCTCTGGAAGCACTCTTCTCTCTGGAAGATGTTGATATCTGTGCAGTCACAGAAACTTGGTTCAGGGCTTTAGAGATTACCCCGGCCTTGCAAGGCTACAATGCCTGTCACACATTCAGACCGCAAAATGAATGTGTGAGAACCAAAGGAGGAGGAGTATCTATCTTCATCAGTGATAAATACACCTCTAGACTGGCTAAACAGAAAATTCTATGGAGTTACTCCAAGTTCAACTAACTGTGAGTCATTGTTAGCTGTAGGCCCCCTTCCATGAACTAAGATATTCACACTGCTTATTTGGACCTACTTGAGTCAATCAAATTACAACCAAACAGTCATGGGTGATTTAACTATCCCCCCATTGACTGGGAAACTTATATGAGTACCAATATGCTTGCACACAGGTTCCTGGACTTTGTTAACACTAATTCCTTAGAACAAATAGTATGCAGCCCCACAAGGGGCTCAAATATTGTCAACCTGGTTCTCACCAACATGGTTGACAGTTGCACCACCACAAGTATAGGACTCTCACTCGTGAAATCTGATGACAAATCAGTCACATATGAAGTAGCTATAACACTTGAACCCTTCTTAGGTGAAATCAGGCTAAAAATTTTCACCAAAGCACTAATTATACCCTCCTTAGGGATGGCATAAATAATTTCCAAGCTCTTGTTCCCACAGATGGCATTGACAACTATACTAAGGTATACACAAATGCCCTGTACAAACACTTACACAAATGTATTAACACAGCTGTACCTGATAGGATCAAAACAAGATCCTCAAGAAACAAAACAAACCTCCTTGGTGGACATCTAGCAACAATAAGTTAAACAACAAGAGGAATACAGTTTTGTCTAAGAATAAAAAAGAGAGGACCCAGCACTGGAAGAACATCCTCTTCTGCTTAAACAAACAAATAAGACAACTTGTAAAATCCTCTAAGGGCAACTTGAAAAAAAATTAGCAACCATAGCTAAAGATAATCATAAGGCATTATTTAGCTACATCTGTAACCTAAACGGTAGGACCCAGACATGTGTTGAACTAGCTGTGGATGGCATCACACACACTGATCCTAAAAAAATAGCTAACCTATTAGTCAACAGGTTTGGTGAAAATTTCACTCCCCCCGTCCCCTCCAAATATTCCACAAAGCATTCCCTCTACATCTTCCCTACCTTGCATCTCCAAAAAAAAAAGTCATTAATGCTCTCTCCAAGGCCATAAACACAGCCTCTGTGGGACCAGATGGCATCCCAGGTTGCATTTTAAATGGTCTAAAACATGAGCTAGTAACTCCATTAGGTACTCTCTTCAACCACAGCCTGAGTACCAGTTTTGTTCCTGCTGAATGGAAAACAGCAACCGTCACCCCCCCCCCCCTTTATAACTATAGACCCAAAGGTTTAACCAGCCTTATCTGTAAGGCCATGGAACAAATCATCATGGACCTTATAAATACAGTTATAGGTGATCTCCAAACCCTTCATCCAACACAGTTTGGTTTAATCAGTGGCAGGTCATGCCTATTAAACTTGGTGGACTTATTTGAAAACATCACCAGAGCCATAGATAAAGACAAATCTATGCATACAGTGTATCTTGACTTAGCTGAGGCCTTTGACACAATCTCACATTTGGATATCATTGATAAACTCTTCCAGTTGAATATCAACCTTTATGTCATCAGGTGGGTGGCTAACTGGCTCACCAACAGATCACAGTCAGAGTTGGTGACTTTACCTCAACCAGCAGACCTGTCACCAGTGGGGTTCCACAGGGGTCAGTGCTGGGCTCCCTATTGTTTAGAATATACTTCTCAGACGTTCAGGCCAAAACATAGGGGCTGTGGCTGACTAAGTTTGCTGATAACTGCAAATTAAGTGGAGACATTGACTCCAAATATTGTCAATATACTTCAAGAGGGACTTACAGAAATCGATGATTGATGTCAAAGCCATGGACTCAAACTCATTGCTAAAAAAATGCAGTAAAAATGATATCCTTACAGACTATCATATAAATAATAATACCCTAAGTAACAACTCAGAAGTGAAAGACTTGGGAATGCAGGGTAACTGTAACCTAAACTTTGACCACTATGTGCCTATTGTGGTAAGGAATTCATTTTACATTGCGCACCTTGTTAGCAAAGGCATTGCCTCAAGAGTGAAAGAGGTCATAACATCACTGTACTCAACCCTCATCAGGCCAATAATTGAGTACAATGCTCCCTTTGCTATGTACCTTACCAGGCACCTTCTGCAACTTGAGAGACCTCAGAGACTTCTAACCAAGAAAATTCAGAGTCTCCAGCACACATCATACATTGACAGACTGACCTCACTGTCATTGTACTCAGTAGCATGCAGACTACTTAGAGGAGACTTGTTCCTGATCTACAGAGCAATCTGGGATCCAAACTTATCATGGAAATGCTGCATATCTGCTAGTCAGATGGGACAAGGGTCACCTGCTCCTGGGACCTTAACCTGGCCTGCAAGATAAATAGGATCTGCTGGCGAGACAGCTATGTCTCTCAGAGGTTGCCACTCCTCTGGAATAGGCTACCAATTTGCATGAGACAAAGCCCCTTGACCCTTTTTAAGTGTAGTCTGGATGACTGGATGGGAAACCATAAATTCCTGCTGGGGTTTCATCTATGACCTTCCAAGATATGGGCAGTCATCACTAACTAATATCTCGAGTTTAGGCAAGATCCTTTATATTGGGTACACAGAGCTAGGCTTATAAAGACATTCAGGTCAATAGCCCAAGTAACCACCTATGAATATATAAGTTACTGGTCTCACTCTGAGAGGGACTAACATGTATCAGCCTGGAAGAAGGTGGAAGACAGTCCAATACAGCTATCTCATCAGGACTTTTCCTTACTGGCTAAGATGATTTCTATCCCCATAGTTCTTTTCTTAGGTGATGTTAGTCTACTCAGACTACCAAACTAGTAACTATAAATTCCAGTTAGTCAAATATCACTGTAGTGCTGCTCAACGCTAGGAGCCTAAATAAAAAAAGCTCTCACTTGAGACTTTCTCAGTTCTGGAAAATGTGTGTGTTTGTGTTATCACTGAAACTTGGCTACAGAACAGTGACAACAGTCCATCCTTACCTGGCTTTCCTGCCCACCACTCATTTATACGTTAAAGTGCAGATATCAGTACTGCTGGTGGTGATGTGTCTGTCTTTGAAGAAATATTACCTGGTTTCAGAACAGTGACAATATTCACTCCTTACCTGACTTCTTTGCTTACCACTGAGGGATAGTTAGTAGGTCATAGACAATATTGCATGGAAACTATAAGAATCAATTAGTGGAGGTTAGAAAAGAAAGGAAAAAAAAACTGGAAAGGCAATTCACAAAGGAACAATGGGAGAACATCAGTAGGACTCCTAAATATTCGATAAACTCCAGAAGGTTTAAGTTTTTTTTGTTTGAAAGTGTTTGCATGTATATTTTTATAACACCAAGCAGACTTCAGAGAAATTTTCCTGAGAGAGATAGCAAATGCTGGGGGTGTGGTGGGAAAGACAGGGGCAACTGGCAGCATATTGTTTGGGTAAGTAATGAGATGATAGATTTTAAAAGTTCCCTACAGGATACTGTGTCAGAAAAGTTGGAGGAGTAAATTGTTATAAATAAGGAAACAACTCTTTCAAAATGAGACACAGGATCTGTATTGCTTAGACATATTAAGGCCTTACTATGTTTAACACTATCGACTGCAAAAAGCATTTACTAGAGAATATAAATCAAAATCTAAAGTTACTGCAATTAAAGTTCTGAATATTGTAAGGGAGCTAAAATAACCGAAGATGGGATCTCTAGAAAAGGAAAGGAGCAAGTTACGTAGAAATAAATGGAATTTGTGTTAACAACACATGCATAATAATGTTCAGGGGAGGGAGGTTTTAGGGAACACAGGAAATAAGCAATTTGGAGTGAATTATAATTGATAAAAAGAAAACGTGTACTTCATGAAAGTAATTCTGGAGACTGTTATTATAGTTTGTTTTATTTTCTCTTATTGTATGTACACCTATGTTATTGTTTAAAATGCAATTTAATAAAGACATTTAAAAAAGGAACAAGATCAAACCCCGCAAGACTAATTATAAACTTGAAATTGCGCTGTCAGCAAAGGATAACTGCAGCCCATTTTTTAATTAAATGAAGAACCTCAGAAATAAAACCAGACATTGCACATTGAACTTATCTCTAAGGCACCATCCACTTAAACCCATAGGATAAAGCTGAGCCCAGCTTCTTCCTCTGACACTTCCAAACTTCACAGTACAAAGTATCCAGTCCATAGCTTCATTTAAGTACCTCTGGACAGATATTAAAAACACCCTCCAAGACCAAAAATACAAACTTTATAGGGCTAGATAACATATATCAGGATGTTTCCTACTTAGTAAGAAATATACTCTACTAGGCCTCTTCATTAAAGTGTTAAACCACAGTATTTCCACTGGATACACACCATTAGCCAGGAGAACAGCTATAGCAGTGACCTCCCTCCCCCCAGTCCCACAGAACCTGACAACTACACTCCTATCAGACTCACCAGCATCATTTATAAGGTAATGGAATGTATCATCATGGACTTCATAAAAAGAGATGCAGGGAACCTCCCTAGACCCAAATCAATTTGGATTTGTAAAAGGTAGATAACGCCTTTTACGTTTTTGATTTCTTTGAAAGATTCACTGATACACTAGGTAATGTTAACTCCAGTCATACATTTTAGCACAATTTATCTCTGGTATCACACAGAAACTGGAGAATCTCAAAATAAATCAATATATGACCCACTAGATTACCAACTGTCTCAGTGATAGACAGTACTCTATTAGAGATAATGCAACACTATTCTCCACGAGACTTGTCACCAGTGGTGCAAAGCCAGGGCTCAGTTTTGGGGCCACTTCTATATGGCAAATACTTCTCTGATGTCAAATCTGAAAGTAAAGGCCCTGGCTGACCAAATTCACAGATGACTGCAAAGTTGAATCCATCATCAAATTATCTGATAACCCTCAGATCCCCAAGAGGGCCTAAGTGAGACAAACTTGTAGTGCCAAGATCAGAATCTGATGCTGAAAACCAAAAAATGTAACATCACGCAGTTTGGAAAAGAGAACTCCTGCACATATAACATATAAATGATGCCCCACCTTAAAACAGACACTGTCAGTAGAATTCATGGATAAAGAACTTCCTTGTGACCATCTCATATGTTCTACGATTATGAGTCCATCTACCTGACTAAACTGATTACTTTAGGCATCTCCTCCTCATCAAACTTGGTCATAATTCTCCTCTGGTCATCTCTCATGTGACCCATACTGAAATACGATGTACTATTATGAATGTACTTCTTCAAACAGCTATCCCAACTTGAAAAACACAGTAGATCTTCACTAAAATAAAATCTTGGTTATGACCACTGTAACTTCCCCAGGGCATCTAAAAGCCATGTCTGTCTTCTGTGTCTTCTTCAGACTCCGACAGGGTTATCTATGTGTGGATTACAAGTTATAAATTATCAAGTCCTGCTTGATCCACTGCATATCTGTAAAACTGGTTGTAAAGCAAACACAAGGTCAATGAGACCTATAGCTGTACTGTAATCTTTACACAAAGCAGATTACAAAAAATATTGTAGCACAGATGAGGAACATCAATGCATATTGTGGATAATTTAAGTAGACAAAATTTAAGTGTGTACAAGGAGGACATGAAGAGGATGAGATGGACATTCAGTGCATCATGGTGCAAATATTAGTGACAGCTAAGCATTACAGGAAGTAAAAGATGCTGTAAGAGATGCCGCAGAACTGCAATTGTTACATGACACAATATGATGGCTGGATAGCGTGAAGCTACATCATCCACTAATCAAAGCATGTTGTGCATTCAGAGAGGAAATGTCCTGCATATAAGGCCTTTTATTCAAATACAGTAAAGTTATCATTCTTTGTCAGTTAAAGAATCAAATGCAGTTGGAGGTACACAAAATCATATTTAGCAAAGTCTGAATATAAAGAAAGAAACTGAGATGTCATGCATTAGTCCATCATGACACTAAAAATACAGCAGATGGTGTAATCCTAAAACAGCATGCAATGGAATCAAAATCTGAAGGAGGAACTGAAGCCTCAAAAGAGACTAGCACTGCCATGGTTATAACTGGAAAATGACTTTTTTTTCAGCATAATAACCTTAACTTTCTCTCTGTGTTAATTATGACTCTAAATATCCACAACTTATTCACCTTAAACACACTAGCCATGTTAGTGATTAACATGTGTTTGCAAAGCATAGAATACTGGAGCAGGTGATTTCAGGTATTGGTTCAAAGTATGTTTGCCAGGATTTCATATATTTTCACAGAGTGTGTATATTCAAACATGTAAACGTTATGTTGATTCTAAGGTGCCACAATACAATAGATTCAATAGATAAAATAAGCATATTTTTCAAATTGTAAGAAATATTCTTAGGATTTATGATGCTCCAAGTCAAATGGATTGTTGTTTCGCATTGAGAGAGTATGGTAACACTTCATGGGAGCAAAAGGATTGTCTTTTTCCAATTATTGGTGGTAGGAATACTGAGTTTAAACCTACCACCATTTTCATTAATAGTATCAGAGGGAAGCTTTCAAGTAATAAAGCTTTTAGAGAGAAGACAGCTAAAGCAAAGTAAAAATTATAACAGCAATATCAAAAACATGTCACTGTTAAAGGCAGAGCAAAGGGATAGAATGGTGTTGGATAAGACCTTGTGTCAAATGCTGCAGATCCAAGCAACTGTGCTAGCTCATAATTTAAACCCCAAATATTTTTTTTTAATTCAGATCAATGCAAAATGCAGTTGTATAGATGTAAATGGTGACACATATTAGGACTTCCAGAGCAAGTGTTCATGCTGGAGAGTCAAATAACTGGATACAGTAAAAGAGCTGTTTTGCGTCTACAATGAGAGAACTAATGAATTAGTCATCAACTACCATGAAATCTGAAGATGCAGCATCTAATGCAAGATCTACCAGTAAGCCTTCGACTTGAAACATTGTCTGCTCGGTCCCATAAGGCTGCTAAACAGAGTGATGTTGAACTGAAGCTGGACAGTTGCTGCAATACTTGCAGTGGTATACTCATCAGGAATTTTATATAGTTGTTACTAAATAAAGTAAAACTTTAAAATAATATACAATGTCTGTAATTAATGTGCAAGTATGTTTCATCTAATGTGTGCAAAAATATGTGCTTATATATATATATATATATATATATATATATATATATATTTTTTTTTTTCTTGTATTTGAAAACATTTGTTGTTGCTCTGTAATAAACTAATGCAATATGCTAATTGCCTCTTCCTCCGCAGGCCTCCGCCAAAAATGGGCAGTTACCCAGTCAGACTTTCACGGTAAACAAATGTCAAATAATAAAATAAAATAAATAATAATACTAATTTTATTTGGCTTTTTTCTGGCATCTATCAGTCCCCTGACTTATTATAGCAATAACCCACGCCTGGGTGTGGGTAATAATATATTTACCGGTTGGTTGGGTGTTTGGTCCCCGAGGGGTAAGTTTATTATTGCTATTATAATTATACAGAAAGAAAAAAAAAAAACTTACTTTTCTCTTAAATAATGTAATAGTAATGCCCCTGTTTAGAGATGTCTGGAGATGTGTTGTGATGCATCCCTGCGTACCCCTGAAACTGCGGCAGTACATCAGAGTTCAGAGAAAGCAAGAAAGCAAGCAAGATCTTTATTGTATATGTTAAATGAGTTTAGTTTATTGTTTTAAAAAAACAAAATTAAACAGACTCCTTTAAGCTAATAGACAAAACCATATTAATTATATTAAACATATAAAGACAGTGTTTTAAAAATGATTAATACTAATGAAAAAAAAAAATTTGGGGGACCTTTTTCCAATGGACTCGATTTTATGACGACGGGCCTTCGATTTCAACATACACGGCACGCTCAACATGGCTTGTATAATAGTCATTGTATAATGACAGTTTTATGGAATCTGTTTATACTGCAGAGAGACAGATGGGAATGAAAGGAAAATATAATATACTTGGTCTGTAAAGTAGAATATCTTTAAGAGTTAGAGATAATATGGAATTTAAGTCATGTGACAAGAAGACGGTTCAACATTTTTCTGTGAAGAATAAATGAAGAAGCAGCTCTTTCTCTGTGTCTTGTGTTTCCTTAGGTTCCGTACCTTGACCGGACTTATTGTGAGCACATTGATTGTTACAGATCTGGCAATGACATCCCCTGTCAGTTTTGTAACAGTTCATTACCAACTAAAATCAGCATTTCGGTCTGTTAAATATATATTTTTCTTAAACCACACTTATTAGTAACAGAGTTAAGAACAAGCCAACGTGCAATGCAATTAGAAAAGATCATTCTCAGTTACATGTTATTGGGAGACATTCTTGGCTTCATCGAATATATATTAATACTTGAAGACCTTTATACTAGTCTGCCATATGTTTAATAGGAGGGCACTGAGATCAGTGTGCAGGTATATCATGCATAGATCTAATGCTTGTATACAGGACGCACTACAGAATATTCAGCATCCTCGATTTCATTGAATGTCAGCTTGTACTGCTAACATTGGATTAGAACACATGTGATGCAGCTTACACATTTGCTTTGCATTTCTAACCATCCTCTTTATTTATTTATTTATTTATTTATTTATAAATTTGTTAACCAGGTGAGTCCACTGGATACGAATATCCCTTATTAGGGGCGAACCAGTGGCACTGTCTGGTTAAGTGTCTCGCTCAGAGTCACAGTAGGCAAATGAAGATGGGAGGAGTCAAACTCTCCATACTTTGGTTACAGGAAGTAGCTCATTAATGGTTTGGAACCTTTAATCCACGGCACTAACTGCCAAACCGAATCATAATGTGCACGCTAGGTACATGGCTTTTGGCTGTTTGACATGCAGTAGTAATTATTGAAAGCTTAAAATTAACTTGGAAAAATAGAAAACTGGCTTCATCTCAGAGATAGCTAGCACAAGATGCATATTAAGAGTTCTTGTGTGAAAAGCAAAAATGACATGAATGCTGGAAACAGTCGGTACTTTTATTTTAATGTTCTATCATTTTAATTTTCACTTCTGTCAATAAAAGTTGCAACAAGTATACTGTGTTTCTTGGGCATGGGTTATTAGAGTACTCAGAGTCAAGATGGCCATGATCATAAATCGTAATAATGCAGCCTACATAAATTCAGGTTATGTGTACAAATAATTTCTACAATCCTGTTTGCTGTGATTGTTATAATTCATCTGCACCCCCCAGTTCTGCAGGTCCTGTTTTTGCATGCACAGATTTTGATAACTGGGCCCTTGTTTACCCATATCAGTTCAGGAGTCTGGGAGCTGCTTCTCAGTGAATAACAGTATGCATTATTAGTGATTATACAATAACCCCCCCATTAATATTCCAAAACGTGTATGCTGATTGGTTAGCATGCACATTGTAAATCAAAGACTTATACTAATGGAAAAAGGTCCGGTCGCCCGGACTTTTTCCATTAGTATAAGTCTTTTTTTTTTTTGTGGACAGCAATGGAGAACGGAAGAGCTCCATTGCTGTTATCTTGCTATGTTAATTTAACATGGCGAAACAGCTTTAAAAAAAGCAACGGAGAAAGGAAAATCTTCGTTGCTTTTTTTTTAAAGCTACCACGCCATGTTAAACTCTTTTAACATAGCGAGACAAGTTTTTAAAAGCAACGGAGATCTTGCTTTCTTTGTTGCTTCTACACACACAGTTCTGATGTACTGCGTAATCATACGCATGCACAATACATCAGAACTGCCGCAGAATACTGGACAGCTGCAGAAGGGCAGCAAGGAGGCATTATACAATGCCATTATTTAAGAAAAGTATTTTTTTTATTAAATAATGTCATTGTATAATAGCAATAACCCACTTCTGGGTGTGAGTAATGCTGGATTTACCCGCGGTTGTCTTTGTTTGGCCACTCGGGCTTCACCCTCATGACCAAACCACACCAACCATGGGTAAATCCAGAATTACCCACACCCAAGCGTGGGTTATTGCTTAAATAGCAGTATACTGTGAGGCAGTTTTACTCTTCTTTATGATTTATATCATACGAGAGAACATGTAACAGTCCACTGGCAATTTGCCACAAAATATGCAGTAGAACAGTTTCCACATGGCTTTATTTGCTTCATTGCCTACTGTCATCTAAATGATGAATATTCACCCATAAAATGTGAACAAAGTGTAAAATATGGATCCTGCCATACCTTAATGAAGATGGAAAATGATAATGTTCTGAGACTCTGTGCACTGATGCATGTCACAGTGTGAAGTAATGGGGCTTCATTAGATACTACTGATTTTCTGCTTTATAATCCCACAGTGCAATGCTGCAGCAACCATCTGTGTAGGAGAGAGAGCTGGGGTTACACATGGGCACATTTTTTAAAGACCGGATTCCACTCTGAATGTACATCCAGATGTTAAAGGCAAAACATTTAGAATGAAAGTCAGTTGTAGAGTGCCATTTTTAAAGAAGGAAATGAGCATCTGTTCTATATGTAAACGTTCTGAAGTGTTGGGAGGTTGGCAGAATAATTAAGGCGCATACCTTATAAGCACAAGGGGCAGGGTTTGATTCTCATATGGGATAATTGGCTAAGTTTAAAATGTTCCACAAGGGCAGTTAGCCTAATTTTAAATAAACCCATGAAAAGGATAATCAGTACTACCTGCAGTATTTTATAACATGCATCATGTGTATTCATTTACAGAACTTGATTATCTATTAGGGTTCAATAAATAAGTACTTTCTGACCAGAGAAAATGAACACATTAGCTACTGATTTTTTTTTCAGTTTTCCTTGTTTGCTATTCATAATTGCTGCAGCAACCCACCATATGCATCACCCACCCTATAGCACAACACATGTGCTGCCTGCAAACCTTGCTTTTGCAACTGTTTACTTGCCTATCTATGTAGTTCATCAAAATGTATCTCTGGTGGTATGCAACAAATACACGCAAAGTTATTAAACTGTGATTAAATTTCACTTTTGTGAGTGACTTTCATTACAGAGTTTTGTGAGCTCAATAACAATAACACTAACACCAGCTTTTCAAATAATACATTTATTATTGAATTAATTCAGAACTGACTTAGCTGCAGGAAAGTATCAATACCCCAGCCTGATTTTCCTAACCAGCTTAACATTCCCAAATGCACATAGTGGGGGTGTAGCCATAAAATTCCATTTTGTACTGTCACATGTACTGCCCCCAACTCACCTAGCATTTTAAAAAAATGGGCACATCTTTCAAAATGTTTCCCCTAAGTATTTAATCAATGTACATATCATTTTAAGTAGTTTTCTCTAAAACTGATATTGTTGTTTAAATTAGCAATCCTCTCTGTAAGCAGGTTAGATACCTTCTGTTAGAAGCCTTTCTTTAGACAATTTTAGACATAATACAGAGTTTGTAAGTGATGTAAAGACAAACGTGTCCTCTACAAAGTACAGAGGACATGTCTGGCTACACTTTTGGCATATGGATGCAACTTCATGGTGTGGCTGTTAGAGAGCCTTGTAATTTAAGAGAATGCACTGTGTCCTGCCCTGTTGTTTTTAACCTAAGTTTTAAAGTCAGCCCATAAATGTACAGCAGTCATACATCTCAACCTCTTAGTGCTAGAAATCTGGACAAAGCCCAAAAAAATGGGGGAACAAAGGCCCAAAAGTAGGGATATATTTTAAATATTGCTCATATTAACTTAGAAAGTGTCTGTTTTAGCATGTATTTTCTGAAGGATTTGAAGTCTGAAACTCAAATGTATGCCATTATTTACTGACATCAGTCCTCAGATCATTCTAGTCATTTGCCAGAAAACCACAGATTTTATGAGGAACAGACCAAAAATATGAGGCAAAAATCAGGACATTCTGCGAAAATCTGTGCAGTTGAGAGGTATGACAGCAGTACTAGCTAGAATCTTAAATAATATTGTTGGGACCTGTTCAAAAAGCCTTGAAAGACTAAATCAAAGTAAACAAAAGCACATTAGGTTAAATTTAATAAATAAAGCATTTTCAAAGCAATTTCACTGTTGTAACTCTATCAAACCTCCATACAGTAATCAATTAAGAAAAAAGAACACAGAACACAATAATGGATGACTATGTAAGTGCAAAATACACACACACACACTCACAAAATGTTTATATGTTGCTGTACAAAACAGCCCAGATACAGCATTTATGCAGTACTGGGGTGGAAAGGGGACTGAGGTGGAGGGTAGGAAAATGTCGTGCAGCATTTATCCTATTTAAACATCTACTGTTAGTGTGAGTTATCACATAGTCATTTAGAAAATAATTGGGAGAATACCAAACAGTATGCCATCTCTTTAAAAATCTATGACTTACCAATAAGATTTCTAGAAGGGCAGCCAGAACAAACTTTGCTCTAACTTTGTATAGTCTTCAAACTCAGACCCCCGGATTCACGAATCCTCCGTGTAAGACTTAATAAGTCTTACTCGGAGGCTGCAGTTGAATGGTATGATGTCAGCGTGCCATGAATATGCATGAGGGCACACTGACTCAACCGTAAGTCTTACACGGACCGTGTAAGAAAGCAGGGGGCGTGTCTGACTGCCAAGCAGTCTAAATGTCCATGCCCCTGCAAGTGTTGAAAATAAAAGCAAATAAACAAGAGCGAGTCCGCTCAAATGTCCCTGCACCCAACACCTCACTGTCTGATATTGTAAACCCCCATCACACTCCATAAATGCATAACATTAAAGTTTTTTTTAAATTCCCAAGATAGCTGCCCGTATTTGTGCGTGTGTGCACGGGTGAGCCCATTGCTTAGCTACAGTTAGCAATTCTGACATGGAAGAGCATAAGAAAGAATGTTTATGCAAAGCACACTGAGTAGCAATAGCATAATGGTAGAGCATTCGCACAAAGAAGAGGCATTCACGGTTTGAGTCCTACCACTCCTTTTCGTATTTATTTTTTAAATCAGTATATGGAATAATACCTAACATATATGTTTAAACATAACTAAAAAGCAGTGAAATGACCAATGTATCAGTGAATAAAATAAATATTTTAAAGGATCCCAATATAAAATTGCCTGCAGTTAAGCAGCGCTTCACCCAATGCAATATAGTTGCCCCTAGCTAACTCGCGCTTTACCCAGTGCAATGTAGTTACCAATAGCTAAATCGCACTTTACCCAGTGCAAAATAGTTGCCCAAAGCTAAATAGCACTTTACCCAGCACAATCGGTTTGCGCGGAGGTGCGCCCCACACCAACCAGCGCACCGTCGGGCAACGTGGAGCAACGTAGAGCAAAGTTGCTTAAACACAGCCACACCCCCAACCTGTCTGGACAGTAATAAAATAAGATGCAATGATAAGGTTTGAACCCAGGACATTGTGCACCATAATCAAAGTACTGAACCACTAAGCCATGACAGCTTAAGATAAATATCCACTGTTAACATATATATAGTAATAAATGTTTGATTAAACATTGCTAAGCAGGTCTGCAGTCAGCCGAGAATATCCAAAAATGGCCAATCACAGAAAAGTGCAGGAAATGCGGCATATTTAAGCCGCATAGGCGGGAATACTCACCATAACTGATTGTAGCTCCCATCTGCAGTTAGAATGTCTGGTGCTGGAGAGGGTACATGCTTTTGAGCTCAATGCTGGGGCATCGAGGAGTCAAGATATATGGTTTGGCTCCTAGTCCATTGGCATGAGACTCGACTCCTGCAGGGCCAGTTCCAAAAAACGGAGTATAAGGCGGAGGCTTGGAACTGGTTGGCTCATGAACTCACCAGTGCCACAGGCATCCCTTGGACTGGTGAGCAGGCCTGTCACCACCATGCAGACCTGAAGAGGCAGAAGCAGGACCTTCTGAACCAGTGGATCCAGGAGGCCCGTCAAATGCGGGATGCCCCACTACTAAGTAAGTAGCCATGGAATGCAGTATGTAAGACAAGCTAATATAGTCTAAATAATGGATAGGTATGTCTTAATATCCCTTTATTTACTCCACAGCTGCAGGTGCTCGTGCTATGAATCAGCAAGCCTATGCAGATAGGCTGCTAAGGCTGTGCCACCAGGCAGGTTAGTAAATATTCTGCATGTATTGTTACATGATATATGTGAGTGAGCATGACAAAAGTGTTTAAGCCCAATAATACTGCAATAAAATGTCCTGATTAAATCCTCTGCATGTACTGTTATATAACAAATGTCAGTGAGCCAGAAATAGAGTGTACTAACCCACCAATCAATGTAAAATAATTCTGGAATACTATCCCTGCATGTACTGTCATAACATATAAGTGAGCAGGCCTGAAAAAGAGTGTTGTAACCTATCAAGAAAGGTATAATATGTCCTGAATATGTCTTCTGTATGCACTGTAATAACAAGTAAAGGAGAGACCCTGTAGAAAAGAGTGTTCAATGTAATTAATAAAGGTATAAAACTTGGAGTGTGTCTGTGTCACTTACTTTGAAATGTTGTACCCTTGCAATAAAAAATAATACTGTTGTATTAGGTGCTGTCAACCCACAGTTGTGCAGTCCCATAGGAATTGGATGAAGGAAGTGGCAGTAGCTGTGAAGCATAAAACATTCATTCCCTGAATAAATCTTCTGCATGTACTGTTACATATCATAAGTCAGATAGCCAGGAATAGAGTGTAGTAACCCATGAATTAAGCAAAAACATGTCTAGAGTACTATCTCTGCATGCACTGTCATAGATAAAAAAATGAGTGAGCCTGTAAAACAGTCTTGTAACCTATCAATAAAGGTATAACATGTCCTGAATAGGTCTACTGTATGCAGTGTAATGTCAAATAAAGGAGAGAGCCTGTAGAAAAGAGTTTTAATGTAAATAAGAAAGGTATAATACTTACAGTGTGTATGTGCCAGTTACTCAGAAATGTTGTTGTACCCTTGCAGTGAAGAAATATTACTCTGTTGTAGTAAGTGCTGACAACCCCCAGTAGTGTAGTCCCATATAAAGTGGATGAAGGAAGTGCCAGTAGCTGTGAAGTATGCAACAGTCCTAAACAGTTGTGAAATGGCTGACATGCATAGGTAAATCTGGCACATGAGTAGCCTGTCAAGGTGTTCCCCCATAAATGTTAGTGTGTTACCTGAAAAGTAGGGCTGTGTAGAAAACAAGTGAAAAAGACATGTGAACACATCCGGATGTGCAGATACATAAACAAGTCAATTTAATACAAGTATGTAGCAGTAACATCTGCATCTTGGACAGTTACCATGTCAGATATAGGCCAGGTATATCATGAAGTAGTAAAACCCATAACGCAATCAAATGCATGTTGCCTAGTGTTAGAATACATGTAGGGGATATACACCTGCAGTCAATAGGAATGTAGTGTACAGTTAAAGTACTAATAAGATGGAGGTTTCTTTTTACACCCTACTCCATGTGCATAAACAATGCAATTCCACACCTCAATGGGTATGTCTAATCTCATAACATTTGTCGGGACATATGCCCTATTGTTATATAAAATCTGCACTTACGTTGATGCATGTCCCTGTTAAAACACCACAATCTTGGTGGCCTCTTGCCACCAATCATCCCTGTATGCTGTTGGAATGTCCACTGTCATTCAATACATGCATGTGTTATGCTTGCTGTTCAACTATTGCAACCCTGGTGTGTTTGGTTAATGGGAATATTACTGCATGCTGTTACAACTAACTTGGAATGCTGTTGTCTATGTTGTAATTAAACACACCTAATCACAGAATGTATGGGAAGGCCGGTCCGAGCAGACCCACCTGTCCCTCCTCAGCTTGCAGTTGCACCTGGCACCAGCAGGTCTAGTGCCCAGCCTGGGCCAGCCTCCTCCGTAGGTCCTGTGCCACCTTCGGGTGAAAGCACTGCAGGGGATGGGGCTCACCTCCTCTGCAAGCTTGGGCAGAGAAGGGCCTCCTGTCACCCTCCGAAGGGTCCGGGTTGTGGTGCGTAGGGAGATCCAGCGTTTAGTCGCTGATCCCCTATGCCAGCTTGAGGCGAGAGTGGCGCGACTCACAGGTGAGCCTGCCCCTCCTACGCAGCCCCCAGCACAGCGACCCTCGGGTTTGTGAAGGTCCAGTGGTGACTTCCAATAGGTGGGGATCTCAGTCCCACTGTTACCATCTGTGGGCTCATGGGCTTGCGATTTCCAAACATCCGTCCCTGTCAATTGTGTTCACCCACCCCATGTGTCATACTCCGCCCCTGTGTGCGTCTTGTTTGTCTTTTCTGTTTACCTACCCAACCTACTTCCCCAAATATACCTACTTCCTCTACCTCACTTTCCACTCTCCCCTGAAAAAAACAAAAAAAAACAAAAAAGGGCAATCTGTACCCGAAAAAAAATTGCGCCCCATACATAGCTTCCCATTTCGCACACATGTCCGTTGGACATGTACACTGATAATTCTAATTGGCAGTACAACAAACTATGTTGTCCTCACCCCTCTCTCAGGGGTGGAAGTTTTCAAATTTTACTCCAAATTTTCAACATATGCACAGCTGTTGCTGGTAAAGAAATGAGCAGCTATGGACCTTCCCTACACCCATCCTGCACATCCCGAGCTTGTTTTCCTACTGTCTTTCCCTCTTTGTGCCCCCTTTTTCACCACTTTCCTATCTCCCCATTTTCTTTTCTTTCAAAGAAATTAGCGCGAGGGTTAGCGAGAGTAAGCACTTTTAAGCAGTAGTAAGCGGGATTAAGTGAGTGTGCGCATGTGTACGCTTAGCTAAGTGCCGCTAAGCATTGTGCAAATCCACGTAAACCCGCTTACAACTGCTTAAAAGTGCCTTAGTCACTCTATGGCAGGGCCCTTGTTCTGCTGAGCAGCAAAAGAAAAAATCTCTGCCAGTCTCTAACCCCAGACCATTGACACAATAGACTGCATGAATTACCACTAAGCCACAGCAGATATACAAATAACTTGGTTCTGAAATAAATATATCATACATTACAATGAGGGAATGTAAATGGAAATTAGGAATGGTATAACACAAACCCTTTTCTGTGTGTCTTTACCAGCAGTGGTTGTGGAATTGCATGACATGACTGTGAAAGGAGAACTAGCCATCCTAGCAGGGAATAATGTTACAGTAGCACCTTACAAACACCACACAGTATCAGACCAGGATAAATACTGGCCACAGAAATACAGTGCAATAACCACATTTGTATGGCAGTTAATTGTGTAAGTGAGAAAAAAGTACATACTGCCATGTATCCTGTGTTAGCATTTGAAGGGGTGCGTACATGTCTACACTGAGAAGTGTATAATGGAAGCAGCAACATTCAGGTTTGAGTACAACATGCATATAACTGGCTACAACCCTAGCATCAGATAAGAGACATATACCAACCCTCAGACTGACACAACGGTGTCCAGAGCAAACAAGCATGGGCCCCACCTTGGAAATCTGAAAGGGCTATGCCTACCTAACCTAGCATTTTATAGCAGTGGGCTGCAATCACAGTGAGTAATGCAATCACCAAACAGCAGGCTGCATGCAATTACTGAATGGTGGGCAGCAATTGGTGCAGAGGCTGTCACATGCACAAGTGCAGATACCTAGAAAAGCAGGCTGTACCTGCAGTCCACACATGCAATTATATCATTGCAGGTGCTGTGAGACAGAGAGTGAGAGAGAGACATGGACACGGACACAGACACAGACTGAGACAGAGACAGAACAGAGTGAGAAACTGAGACCAAAAGTTAAATAGAGGGTGAAAACCCAAAACAAACCACCAATAAAAAAAAAACTACAAAACCGTAACACACGGAGCAGGGAAATACAAAGGTAAGGTATGTAACTCACATGTATGTGGTGGCATGTTGTAGATGTCCCTGAAGAGTACTCTACACACTGCAAATCATCCATGTGTGGCAGCAGTATGTATCTATCTGTATCTGCACATGTGCATAGGGCAAGGGACATACTGCAACTGTTAGTGAAGGGTGGACAGATATCTGTCAGTGAAGGTTGATACGTGCATATATCCATGTAGGTCATAGTGTGTGGCCTAGAAGACAGCATGCAGTGCGCAGGAGTGGCCTTAAATCAACTGGTACCCTAGGCAAAAGGGCTCCATGGCGCCCCCTACCACACTTCCTGTTGCCCCATTCTTGTCTTACTACACCACATAAATAGTGGAAAAGCACCCTTGCTAGAGCGGCGCCCTAGGCGGCCACCCAGTAGGCATATGACTAAGGCCAACTATGGTAGTGTTGATATATGTCATGTGGTGGTTAAATGCTGTGGGACAGATTTGTCAGATCTGCTGTGTTACAGACAGTGAGGACTGCTAATGCTACGAGAGCTGAGTACACCCACATGCATTCTGCACAACACTGTGCAATTTAATCACATACCTGTACATCCCACAACTGTCGCATAAGTGATATCCCCACCATGAAAGGTGGACTGTAGATGTGTCTATTTGTACATCCTTGTGTACAGCAATGGATGTGTACATGTATGTGTATAGATATGCATATATATTATATATATATATATATATATATATATATATATATATATATATATATATATATACATATAGAGTGAGAGAGAGAGACAGAGAGACACGGGGTCATATGTACCGCAACAGGTGTGTGGTGACCAAGGCATGGACTGTAGACAAGTGTTGATACTGCAGTGCCATTACACCTTCCCAAAACAGTGTACCCATTAACTACCACATAGGTAGAGATCTACCTAACAGTGAAGGTGTGATATGGGAACATGGGACACAGGTGGACAGTAGCCTCCACTTTGATGAAGACAATGCCACACTACACCTGTAATCTGTTTGTGTGGTATGTGTCATGACAACAGGTGTGTCATCTATGGAAGTATAGGGTAGAGTTCCCCTCTACTCATCACAATGCCCTGTGTGGTATGTACTTCACATGACAACTACACCAGGTGAACAGGCCACAGACAGACCTCCCAAAGGGTAATACTGTCTGCAAACAGATGCCCTATGCAGACTGACTCACAAAACCACAACTACACTGTATTGCATACTGGCCACACAGAGGTGACCTCTGCCAGACATACAGAGGTATGTCACACCCATAGTTGGGTGACAACCACCATGGCAACATATCACAATCCCTCGGGGATACACGCTCTAGGGCCCTAAAACTTGTCACCTCACTAAACAGCACATGCTGGAGGGATAGGTTCCCATCTCAGAGATATGCCATACACCAGAATAGACCACATAGCAATAGCAAACAAGGCTCCTCCTTAGCAGTTGTTATAAATACCCCTGATGATTGTGTGGAAGATTGGTAATACACCCCAGGAAACACCTCTGTGGTTCAGGTTGGCAGGGGCAAGTGAAATCAAAGTACATGTGTGTCAAAGGCCAGGGTAGCATATGGCTAGGCTGCCGTAGGCCCTAGGGCCAATAGCATATTACCTACCTATGACACTATGCACTCACACATGTACTTAATGCAATAGCTGTTATGTGAGGTTGAATAAGTGTAACGCTGAATGTGTGCAAGGTCTGTAAAGGTGTGATAGCTTAGTGTGATGTTGTATCTGACATGGTAGTGTCTATCCTAGCTGTGAGGACAGCAACTGATGTGTAATGTACTGTTAGGCAGACATAGTAGTACGGCATATGATGTGATGTAGTTCTCCGTTGACGAATGTGGTGTCTCATTGTAGGCTAAAGCAATACATGTATGCTTAGTGAGTGATACTGCTGGTGAATCCATCACCAATATGAACTGTAGTACTACCTGAAGCTGTAGGCCTAAACAGCACAGTATGGTGTGCGTTCACATTGCTTGGAAACACTGTCATGTGTGTTTCCTGTAGTCTGCACAGAGGACAGAATGCAGGCATAAGGGTGTGTAAGTAGTGGCACACAGTACCATATGGTACACAGGTAATGCTCATCTGTGTTGGCATACAGTGGTGCGTTGTATGTTTGCCTGATGTGTGTGTGATTATGCCTGTACAATGGCTGCAATCATATGTGTGTTACAGGGTTAACGTGTGTATCCAGCAACATATATAGTCTGTTAAGGCCGAACCACAAAAGGAGGGGGAGTATCCATATTCATCAAAGATACCCACACCTCCAGGTTAGTGGCAATGCACGAAGCATCGGAGACCATCCAGGTGCAACTAACCATAGGCAAAACTGCCTTACAGTTTGTAGCATGTTACAGACCACCCTCTCAAACTCAGGAACCCCACACAGCCTTCCTGAAGACACTAGAGAGTATGAATGTCTCTCCAAATACCATTATATTGGGAGACTTCAACTACCCAAACATAGACTGGGAACATTACTCAAGCCCCAACACCCTAGCCCAAAGGTTCCTAGAATTCATAAACTCAAATGCAATGGAACAACTGGTCACCATTCCCACAAGAGGAGACAATATACTAGACCTGATCATCACAAACATGGGGACAAAATGCTCCACACCGATAGTATATCCCTCTCTGTTAAGATCAGACCATAAATTAATCTCACTGGAAATCCACATCCGCCCCACCCCCTGCACAAAAGACCACAGTGAAGAACTTCTCAAAAGCCAACTTCACACTTCTTAAGACTGAAATGGTATCCTTCAAGGCCCCTGGGCAAGTGGAAACCACAACCCACACTGCTGAATCCTTTGCAAATGCCTTCTACGGGAACCTTCAAGAATGCATGGATCATGCAATCCCAGATAAAACCAAGACCCATTCCCCAAAGGCAGGCGCCCGGTCTGGTGGACCCCAGCCATAAACAAACTCTACAACAGGAGGAGGAAGCTACTACATGACAGAGCAAAATCCCTAAAAGGAAAGGCATCTCTGATCAGTACTAGCAAAAAACTACGATCACTCATAAAATCATCCAAGGCCAACTTTGAGAGAAAAATCGCATAAGACACAAAAGACAATCACAAGGCCTTCTTTAGCTATGTTAGAAACCTGGGTGGAAACTCCCAGATATGCTCAGAGTTAGTCCAAAATGATACAAAATACACTGAACCCACTGACATTGCCAACATTCTGGCAGACAGGTTCAGTGCAAATTTCTCCTCCTCCCACAAAAGGAGAAATAACTATCCCAGCAGAGTGTAGCCTCCCTAATATCTCAGATGCCCAGGTGAGAGCCACCCTCTCTAAAGCTAAAAACACAGCATCAATGGGACAGGACGATGTCCCGGCTGTGTGCTACATGAACTCAAGAGGAACTAAACCCACACATAAGGCTGCTGTTTAATCTTAGCCTTACTACAGGATATGTACCCAAGAGTGGCGTCTGGCGACAGTGGTACCACTTCACAAAGGCGGTGCTTCTCGGACCCTGGAAATTACTGCCCCATAAGCTTGACGAGCCTGGTCTGCAAAGCTATGGAGAGGATCATTATGGAACTCATAAACAAAGACATTGGGGATCTACAGACATTGGATCCTACCCAATTTGGCTTTGTCAAAGGCAGATCCTGCCTTTTGAACTTGATCGACTTTTTTGAAACAGTCACTAAGGCCATTGATGAGGGTAAGGCAGTTCACACAGCCTACCTTGACCTTGCAAAAGCCTTTGACACAATACCCCACTCGGGCATCATAGACAAACTCACCAGCTTAAATGTAAACCCATATGTCACAAGATGGGTTGCAAACTGGCTCAAGGACAGAACCCACAGGGTCAGAGTTGCTGGAGCTATGTCAGACTCTAAGCCAGTCACAAGCGGTGTCCCACAGGGCTCAGTCCTGGGACCCCTCTTGTTCGGCATTTATTTTTCCGAGGTACAGGCAAACATAGGAGGATTGTGGCTGACAAAGTTCGCAGATGACTGCAAACTGGGCACCATAATAGATACTCCAGCGGACACAAATATCCTTCAGAGAGGCCTCATAGAAATGGATAATTGGTGCCAGAGCCATGGCCTTAAGCTGAATGCCAAAAAATGTATAGTCATACCCTTTGGGAAAAACAAGGTACCCACAAATTACCACATAGGTGGTAATCCATTAAGTACGGAAGAGGTAATCAGGGACCTTGGGACCCAGGTTGACAGAAACCTCTCATTTGACACTCACATTGCCAAAGTGGTTAGGAAGACCTTCTATATTGCCCACCTTATCATGAAGGGTTTCACATCTAGATCAAGAGAGGTCATTGTGCCCCTGTACTCTTCTCTTATCAGGCCAATGATTGAGTACAATGCCCCATTTGGGATGTATCTTACCCGTCACCTGCAGCAGTTGGAAAGACCCCAAAAGTTCCTCACCAAGAGGATAAAGGGTCTTAAACATATATCATATGCTGCCCGACTGAAAAAACTCCAGCTCTATTCAGTCGCATACCGCCTACTCAGAGGTGATCTGTGCCTGACGTACAAGGCCATGTCCAATCCGGAATTAATGGACATGCTCCACCTTAGTAAATCCAAATCCACCAGAGCCATGAGAGCAAGAGACTTAAACCTCAACACAGAAATAAATAGGACGTGCTGGATGGACATATTCATAACCCAGAAGCTCCCTACACTCTGGAACAGAATTCCAATCCATGTTAGGCAGAGCCCCTCACTGACTCTATTCAAGAATAATCTTGACGAGTGGATGGGAGATCGTAGGTTTACCCCGGGGGTCATCTCTGTGTCACTACTAGACAGAGGCACAGTAAACTAAACCCTAAAAGGGCATAGTATTCTCATCCTAAGGGGTGGTGAAAGCCACACACACTCTGGCTAGGCTTATAAATGCCCTAGGGCAGATAGCCTAGTACGAACCTAGTATGCCACTGATAGTAACAACTGCACACATCTGTTAGGCAGGGCTATGGCATCAATGACTAGCGTGGTTGATTGGTACTACTGTACCCGTACTTTACATCCATTGCAATGGATGACATCTCTGTTCGTGCATTGGTGTGATATACACCCCTGTCTTGAGGTTGTGCAATGTGTCACAAACAGTGTGTCGGGCACTGTTGTATAGTGATGTGATATATAGAGTCTGCCAGGCAGTGTTAGTTAGTTGTGGCCTGAGAACCAATAAGTGGTATTGAACGTGTGTAACCTCTGACAGACAATAGGACGATATATATGTCAGTAAAGTGATATCTGTGGGTAAAGGTGTAAAGTGTGCCACAGGACACTCTCACACATATTGTTCATATCTTTTTCAGCCAGATGGCCCACCAATGCAACCCAGCGTACACAGCGGATGAGGAAGAGGTGATACTCAACAGCCTATTGCAGCGGTACACAATGCTCTTCTCCAGAAGCAGCTAGCACCAGCAGGAGCAGACTGCACTGTGGCAGGAACTTGTTAGTCAAGTAAATGACAAAGGCATGCATAACCAGACATATGAGCAGGTATGCCATCACTGCAGTGATTTAATTAGACAAGTCTGGTGGCATGCATCTGATATCCAAAGACAGCAGCTTGCCACAGGTGGTGGAGTGGCCATTCACCCCCCCCTCACCAGAGCGGAGGAGCTGCTCCTAAGCATGGTGGCTCCTGGACAACAGCTACATCAACCTCTGACATGTGTTGTAATGGAAGCCGGAGCCACCCAGCACATCCACCTGGAGCAAGCAGGTAGCATGCCCTATATGTAAACTACAGTTAACTGTATTGTTAGATTATGTGTACATGAGATGTGTACTGTGTGTCTAGCAGTTCCGCTGCCTAGTGTTGTGCAATACGGATAGTTTGAATAATATCCCTACACCTGTGACTGTTGACTGTTGCTGTACTGCAGTTTAGCATACCCACTGTAGCAATGCCACAGTTGTGGCCACTGACGAACCCTCTCATATTCTTGTAGGTCCCTCTGGTGTGATGGCAGGACAGCCGATCCATGCTGGTGAGTGTGTTATACCTGCAATGTTGGTAATGAAATATGCATTTCATAGGTGAGGTGTAGGCCATGTACACGTAACACATCTACGCATAATGCATGCCGTGCATGTTTGCTGTGAGACATTGCACAGCTCAGTAATGTCAGTAGCTGCCTCAATGACATGCAATACACAGAGCATGACACACAGTTGTGGCAACCCCGTACTGCACATTGGATAGGCATAGTTGCAACACCTGTACACAACATAAGACATTTATCACATGCAGTACACAAAGTCATGCTACATATGGTGTAACCACACACCCACTGTAAGGTCACACTTTAGTATCCCACATATCATCCACACACACACATGATTTACCTCAGGGGTAGAGGCCTATCATGGGGCTGTGCAACACTCTTCAACACATAACACAGTCATGTTAGGCAATGCTCCCTACTGGGCACCTCATACACCCATGTACAAAGTGGCTGTGTAATAGTGAACATATTCACGGCACTGCAGTTCAGGTACAGCATGTTAGGTGGTGGTCTGTCACACAGCAGTAGCCATGAGTGACCACAAGATGCATGATGATGATGATGGCACATGGTACTACACCCCATCCGGTTACAGTGACCACAGTAGTACACATAGCAGTCTTTGCTGTGCACCTCATTGGTCTGTGTGTGCAAACATATGCACCTATACACACCATGCTTAGCATGTTGTGTGTGTGCTTACATATGCTAGTATACATATTTTGCACAACAGTCACCATCTGTACAAAGAGTCACATATATGTCTTGGAATGCTATTGGGTGTATAGGTCACATGACACACAATGGGTATGTGTGGTGTTTAATGTTGCAGTTGTGTAGCATGCCATGTCATGGCTGGCACCAACATATCTGCAATATGTCCCACACGCACCATAACCACTGTGCAATGTCCATGTCATGCATTGGGATTCTTTCACGTCTACATGCACCACTCATCCCATGTCTGTACATTGCATGCATTTGCTACACCTGTGCCCACTATTATGTGTTATGGACACAGACACTGTCATCAGACATGGCAATCTATGTGTCACACAGATAACACATGCAGCCATGGTATGTATACCATTGAGTGATGGTGCACATGGCATTGCAGAGCAGATAATACTTGCACAGCAATGTTGTGTCCATGTACACATTGTGTACCAGGGTGTAGCCAATCACTGAACAGCTACACACATGCATCAAAGCCATGTATAATGTCATTAGATAGGGCTGTCTACACTTGCACTGCATGGTGTTGAGCAACACATGGTCTGCCTGCTGACATGTGTGTGGTGACTGTTTGCCTTGTGATACTGTCACCCACCATCACCCACTATTGTGTATGTGTTGGATTGCTGGTGTGTGTGTGTGTGTGTGTACGTGCTGTGGTGAGCATTGTATTTCTGTGCATGTGTTCATTTGTTCATGTGTGCATGTGTGCATGTGTTCATGTGTGCATGTGTGCATGTTTGCATGTGTTCATGTGTGCATGTGTGCATGTGTTCATGTGTGCATGTGTACATGTGTACATGTGTGCATGTGTGCATGTATGCATGTGTGCATGTGTGCATGTGTGCATTTGTGCATGTGTGCATGTGTGCTAACATCATGTACAGATTGTAAAGTGTGTTTCCTGTCTTCCTTCCACAGGTGCTGAGTTAGGGGTGGCTGAATGCAGCAGGGAACCTGATGTCACCGCCACTAATAGTGGAGATGATGAGACATATATTGTGGCACAGGAAGGTCTGACAGGGTCTGTCGTTGGCTCACCAATCGACAGTACACAGCGGTCAACCTCATCTATGCGCACACTCATACTGTCAATACATCCCTCGTCACCAATGGCCGTAGCTGAGGGACAGCATACAGTTGGCATTGACCAGGAGAGTGTGGTACCTATGGCACGTGCATCCCCTCACAGCAGCCATAGCCAGATTACTGGAATGGTACCACATAGGCGGATGTCCAGGGGTTCTCGGGGGAGCACCATTGGTCGTATTGCCCCTGGCAGACATGCCCCCGGAGGTATTACAACCTCCAGTATGTTCCGGGCTATAATGCAGGCACAGGCACGTATGGAACGGTACACCTGACAGGGACTAAGGGCGCAGAGGGCCCATTACACTGCTATCAATGACAGCATCCGTGACCTTGTCGGTGCCATCCGGAATTACACCAAGGTCATTGATAGCCGTTGGAGGGAGACATTAGATGTCCTCCACAATGGGTTAGCCATGAGCCAGGACTGTGCGGGACAGATGAGAATCCGACGCGGATGCATGCCAGCAACAGCATCAGCTGGCAGTCATCGCGGACGGACCACGGGTCACAGCAGCTCCTGTAGTGGCAGTACCAGCCCCAGCAATGCTGGGGCTGGCCTGTCCATTGACCATCCTACTAGACCACATGCATGTGGTGCTGGCCAGTCCCAGCAGGGACATGGGTCCAGTCATCATACCTCTGCCTCTGATGATAGCACCCAGTCAGAGTTGGTACCCGATACTGCCTGTAGCACCCCTGCTAGGCACAGGTACGGTGTCCGTGGCCGGAGACAGTGATCTGTACAGCCTAGCAGGTACAGTCTGTGACTGTCCCACAACTGCCCGTATATGGCAGCCACATGGTAGAGTTGTGTGCATGCAGACACACACACATTTACCATACAACTAGGGCTCACACATATACACACACATTACATCAACATTGGCCCATGCAGTACTGTTGTCCCACACACACACACACACACACACACACACACACACACACACACACACACACACACACACACACACACACAGACATGCCGATTGGATGGGTCAATGTCGGGCTCTGGCAAACCTACAACACACACTGTGCATATGATGACACCTGTGTCATCTCCTGTCATCTGTCACATTGATGTAGGAATAGGCTAACATAGTTCTGATGCACAGGGTGACATTATAGCAGTGTAGCAATAGTAGCAAGTTGCCAACAGGAAGGTGTACTGATATCCTTGTAGGTATATCTGAGCAGGCGTTATGCATCACAGCTCTGATAGTCATTGTAGCATTGTTTACACCAGTGTTAGGTCTGAGTATGTATTGCCCACCCATATGCCACTTGGCTGAAGTGTACAGTGTTGCCAGCATGTGTTAGTGAGTGGACAGTACGTGTGTGATGTGTGCATTACAAATTAGCGGGTGTACATCTGTGAACATAGCGTGTGCTTACTGTCTGCATGTACGTGCATAGTGGACACGTGCGATGTGCGACATACCTTGTTCTACACATTGTTAACATCTCATGGTATCTTTCGATGGCCAGTATGCATTCTACTACAGATATGTATTAACATGGGTACACATGTGTGTATGCCATGGGTTGGCACTATGCTGTGGGTGATACCATTGATATCTGTCAATGATCTGCAGTCTGGCAGTATACACCACCTCAACAGCATGACTATAACCAATCATTAGATGATGTCCTGACAAATGACCCACAGGTGTAAGGACCTCAGTAACAGTTGGATCCTTCCAGTACTATACTATAACAGTAACCAGTGGTATTGACCGCCACACATTCCTGGGACCACATCTGTGTGGCATATAGCCCTCATAGGTACATGCAAACACACTAGGGATATGTCCATCCACATCTGGAAATGCATGCATCGGCCTACACTGCATTCCCCAGATGGAATGCATATCCTACACAAGGGTATCATACAGACAGATACCTGTTGTCCAATACATGCTGTATAGCAGTACGCTGTCTATGGCATAGTCATCCACATTTACTATACATACTATCCCGACAGTACCACATAGCTGGTAGCCCTGAATATGTATGTTGGGTACCAATGTGTACAGACAGGCACGTGTTATGTCATCTGTCCGTTGGTATCCACATATCCATAGGTGTTATGGGGTCCCTCTGTGTTTCACATAACACATTAGGGGCCTGCATGCATATCCACAGGGCTGGTGCACACCTATAATGACTGTCCAATATTGCCAGTTGTTGTTGTGTATGAACATGTCTGACATATACCCTGACAATTACCCTCTCTCACAGTACTCTATAGTACGTGTCATGGGTGTGTGTAGCAGGGATGTCCTTGGCCAGGGATCATTACATTGGCCGGTCTTGACGTATACATACATATGTGACCTATGATCTGAGAAGCAGCAGCACAATCTGTCGAAGGTTACAAATGTATTCATGTAGTATGCAGTCTTCACACATATGTACTGATTCAGGTCACATGTACACAAATTTATTTGACACGCAGATACCCGATGTGTGCAATGCACATACTGTTTGAAACATATGTCATACCGTAGTAAAAGCAAAACCCACACTGTATTGACCACCTGTGGCACACACACACTCAGCGTTTGTAGGACTCAAACTCCTACCTAACTATGTTTTGATACTAGAGAGATAAGCATTAACACGGCACGCAATATGCATTACTGGGTGGTTTCTGTTCTCCTTGAATATTTGTAGGATGCTGACATCATCAGACTTTCCGAAGAGGGATGTACCTCTTTTAATATGTTTTCCCAGTCTCCAAAAGGCCACTCCTCTCAACGGAAATCACACACATACACCCCCCAACATAAGCAAACACACTTGGTGTTTGTAGGACTCAAACCCCTACCTAATTATGTTATGATGCTAGAGAGATACGCATTAACACAGCGCATTATATGCATCACTGGGTGGTTTCTGTTCTCCTTGAATATTTGTAGGATGCTGACATCATCAGACTTTCCGAAGAGGGATGTACCTCTTTTAAAATGCGTTTTCCCAGTCTCCGCCTTTCAAAGAAAATCACACACACTTGATGTTTGCAGGACTTAAACCCCTGCCTAATTATGTTATGATACTAGTGAGATACACATTAACACGACACTCTATTTGCTTTACTGGAAACATTTATTTCCAAAGCTCTATTTGTAGGATGCTGACATCATCACACTTGGCAAAAAGGTATTCACCACTCCTAATGTGTTTCCACAGTCTCCAAAAAGGCCACTCCTCTCAAAAGCAATTTCACACACACACACACATTCACAGGATTCAAACACCTACCTATATTATGACACTAGTAAGATACGCATTAACACACCACACTACTTGCTTTACTGGGAGCATTCATTTCCAAAGCTCTATTTGTAGGATGCTGACATCATCACACTTGGCAAAGAGGTGTTCACCACTCCTAATGTGTTTCCACAGTCTCCAAAAAGGCCACTCCTCTCAAAGGCAATCTCACACACACATTCACAGGATTCAAACCCCTATCTAACTATGTTATGACACTAATGAGATACGCATTAACACAACACGCTATTTGCTTTACTGGGAGCATTTATTTCCAAACCTCTATTTGTAGGATGCTGACATCATCACACTTGGCAAAGAGGTATTCACCACTCCTAATGTGTTTCCACAGTCTCCAAAAAGGCCACTCCTCTCAAAGGCAATCTCACACACACATATTCACACTCAGCATTTGCAGGATTCAAACCCCTATCTAATTATGTTATGATAGTAGTGAGATATGCATTAACACGACACGCTATTTGCTTTAATGGAAGCATTCATTTCTAAAGCTCTATTTGTAGGATGCTGACATCATCACACTTGGCAAAGAGGTATTCACCACTCCTAATGTGTTTCCACAGTCTCCAAAAAGGCCACTCCCCTTAAAGTCAATCTCACACACACACAACAATTGCAGGCTTCAAACCCCTACCTAACTATGTTATGACACTAGTGAGATACACATTAACACGATGCACTATATGCGTTACTGTGTGGCTTCTATTCACATGCTATATTTGTAGGTTGCTGACATCATCAGACTGGACATGGTAATGTGTGTGCACTTAGTGTTATGCAATCCCAGGAATGAACCTTGTGGGTCAGCAGGTGTGAACATCTTGAACAGGAATACACAATTCATAGCTTGTGTGATCTATCTGTGGACAAATTACCATTCTTTCATATGACAATACATATTCATGCACGGATTGTAGGTTTTGTGGATACAACATGTGTCTGTGATGTTGGTAAAGGGCTATTCAAAGTCTATGTGGGACCTGTGTTGCTCCTGTCAGTGATGTATGTCCTGGGTGGCTGTCTTGCAAGATATCTAGCAGGTTTGGGGAACATGATGTGCTCATTAACATACCACAGATGTTTGAGTTGTGTGTTTGTCGGTTTACAATATCTCTGTTCCTGACTGCAATCATGATGGACTCCATGGACTAGCATTTCGGACTTTGTAGGCTTATAGGAATATAGCTCCCATGGGGTGTGCCACATGTTGCTGTAACACATTCACCGGTGTAAGATCCTGTAGAGAGTGTGAGGCTCAACAGACTGTTCGGGTGCAGTGTCTGTTTGTCCTGTTGTTCACTTATGACACATATGGGAAAACAATGTTATCCACGTGATGGGATTTATTTGGCATTGGGAGGACCAGTTTACACATTCTACGTGTGATATCTCCTAGTATGATGTTAGGGCCTTTTGTCACTGGGAGGTGGGTATATATGTATGGGCCTGTCTGACAGGATGTTGACCTTGTCAGTCAGGTACAGTTGACCCTGACTTAGGACATATATGACTGTACATTGATATTTCTGACATAGCTGAAGGAGGTATAATGTTTCTGTCTGTACGCCTTTGCAGATTATCTTTCCACAGCAACAACAAACCTGAACACTAAAACCCTGTTATACTCTTTTACACACTTGACACACTACTGATCCTTTGTGATCAGTCGACAGTGTATGTCATCATTATATCCTGGCATGTCCAAAGGTCAGTTTCGTGTGTACTCTTCAGTCCAGCTGGTGCATATTGGAATTTTGATGCATTGTTACAACTGCCTTATGTAAACAGGGAACACTGTCCTCCTACCAACAAACTCAGATATATGCGAGAGGTACAACTGTATAGACAGACAGGAGGCTAAGCTCTCCCAATCCATGACTGGCACATTCTATTGGGTGGTGAAGGTAACCACACACACCACAAATACAGCCGCACATGGACCTATGACAACAGCAAACCATATACATTGACACACAATGACATACTTGGAGCATCTAAATATACTCTGCCTAAGCAGCAGAGACATCCAAAGCAGACACACAGACAACTGCTAACATAACCATACACACATATCACATAGTTCACAAAGTCATTGTGCCACACAGTCACTGCCCTTAGGCCTACACAACACACCTCATACACTTGTATTAGGTGACTGTATCCCTGGACTACATGACAAGAGACATAGAGGAGCTCTCTGATCATGTAGCCCAGGCCAGTATGACCCTGACCTTGTCTAGCATCTTACCCTCACCAAGTATTATGTCACAGTATACAGATGAAATGATTACTTTTAACAGTTGCCTAACATATTGTTGTCATTCACAGGGGATCCAGTGTCTGTCAGCCTGGGATTACATGCTCAACATGCCACGTACATTCGCTATGGACGCCATGCACCTGTCACCCCTAGGCTTTCACAGACTGCCTTAGGCTCTTGACACACACATAATTGCTGTTTGAAGTGAGGGTCAGAAGACATAACCACAGCCATAGACGTTACAGGGTACAGGAAACGGAGTGATGGTGCTCAACAACTGATGTCTAACCCTCAGAATGCATGCACTCAGGACTCACATCAGTATGGAATCTGTCGATATATGTGCAGTAACAAACACCTGGTTCAGGCTCACAAAAGCACAGCAGCACTAACAGGTTTTACGTCATACCATGGTTTTCAGACACAACACTCAGACCGGACAACAACAATAGGGGGGGTATCCATATACATCATTCATACACACACCTCCAGGTTGGTAGCAGTGCACAAAGCATTGGGGAATGTACATGTGCAACTGAGAGTGGGCAAAACTGCATTTCAGTTTGTAGACTGTTAAAGACCACATTCCCAAACTTGGACACAACACTCGCTATTCCTGGGAACACTGAGGAATGTGAAGGTCTCACCAAACACCATTATATTGTGTGACTTCAAATACACAAACATTGACTGGGTATACTACTCAAGCACTGACACCCTCGCACAACAGTTGCTAGGATTGTTACACTCAAATGCTATGGCAGACCTGGTCACCACACCCACAGGGGGTTAAAACATGTGGGACCTGATCATCACCCACATGGGGACTCTATGTTCCACAACAGAGGTATACCTGTCATTGTTAAGGTCGGAATATACATTCATCTCACTAGACATACATATCCCATACACACACACATCCTATGTGATCTTAGTGACATTCTTCTCATGAGCAAACATCACACTTGTACAAACTGAGGTGGTATCCCTCAATGACCCTGGGACAGTGTTAATTATGGCTCAGACCACTTCATACTTTGCAAGCCCATTCTATGGACAACTACTGGAATGCATGGATCATGCTATCCCAGATAACTACAAGACTCACTCCTCCAAAGGCAGGGGACCTGTCTACTGGACCACGGCTATTCCTGAGCTATACAGATACAGGAGGAGGCTACTACATTATAGAGCACAATCACAATCAGGAAGGTATCTCTGATCAGTACTAAGGTATAGCTACGATCACTTGTTGATTCATCTAAGGCCCACTTCTAACGGACACTTGCAACAGACACTATGGACAAATAAAAGGCCTTATTTAGCTATGTCAGGGACCTGGGTGGGAACTCACAAATATGCTGTGAGTTACTGCATAATTACAAATGATACAGTGAACCCACTGACATTGCAAACATCCTCGACAACAGGTTCAGTGGGAATGTTTCCCCACCATCCCCCCTGCAGTGTACATGTCCATCACAACAGGGTGTAGACTCCCTGACATCACAGATGAACATGTGTGTGCTGCCCTCTCCATAGCAGACAACACAGCATCAGTGGGACCAGATGGTGTCCCAGACTGTGGCATACATGAGATTCATGACAAACTTCACACTCACATTATGTCACTGTTCAATATCACAGTTACTACAGGATATGTACCCATGGAATGGCGTACAGATACGGTGTACCTGGTCCACAGGGCTGGTGCCACAAGGGACCATGGACATTATCCCAATATATGCCTGACTATCCTGGTCTGCTATGCTATGGAGTGTATCATCATGGAACACATACACATACACATTGTGAACCTACAGATACTGGATCCTACACAATTTGGTTTTGTTGTGGGCATATCTTGCCTCTTGCAGATGTTTGATGTCTTTAAACAGTTAACAGGTCCATAGACATACACAGGGTTGTCCACACAGCCTACCTGGAGCTCGCACACCACTTCTACACAACACCCCACTTGGCCTTTACACATTAGATCACCGGATTCAATATCTACACATATGTCACAAGATGGATTCCTAACTGGATCATGAATAGCACACACATGGTCAGTATTGCGGTGCCATGTCTGACTATACACCAGTTACACATGGCATCCCACAGGGCTCAGTCCTGGGACCTCTCTTGTTCTGTATATATTTCTGATACATACTGGCTAACACAGGAGGAATATGGATGACCATGTTTGCAGATGAATGCAAACTGTGTGCCATAATCTACTCCACAGCTGGCACAAGCATCCTCAGAAAGGGTGTCACAGTGATGGATGACTGGTGTCAGAGCAATGGCCTACAGCTACCCTCCTTTAGATGCATAGTCATCACCTTTGGTAGTAACATTGTGCACACACATTACCACATAGGTGATGATACATCACGTACAGTGTGTGTGATTTGTGATTTGGGGACATGAATACTTAGTACTCTCGCCTTTGACATTCATGTTGCCAATGTTGTTGGACACACCTTCTATTTAGCCAACCTTATCCCATACGGTTTTACATCCAGATCAGGTGGGGTCATTGTGACCCTATAGTCATCAGGCACATGCTTGGATACAATGCCCCATTTCAGATGTACCTTACCCAACACCTGCAGCAACTGGAATGTACACAGATTTACATAACCAAGTGGATCTAGGGACTCACACAGATGGTATGCACAGTATGGCTATGGTGACCCCAGCTCTCCTCAGTTGCTTACTGCTTACTTGGATGCAGTCTGTGCCTTTTGTTTGAAGCCATGTCCATCACAGCATTGATGGACAGGCTCCACATGAGGATATCAAAGTCCCTTACAGCTACATGCTCCAGAGACAGGTACATGAGCAATGATGTTAATAGGACATGCTGGAGGGGCATATTACCATCACAGAGGCTCCACTCACTCAGGAATGTGATCACAGTCCCACATATGCACAGACCCACGCTGACCACCTACAGGTGACATCTTCAAAGGTGGATGGGTGATCGTATGTTTAGCCCTGGGATATGTTATGGGTCCTTGCTAGACAGAGGCAGACTGAAATGAACATATGTGAGATATCTTGTGTGACCTACTATTAACAGGCACAGTCTACTGATCTAGCGGGGTTGCAAAATACAAAGACACTGTGGCTAGGCCATACCCTAGGGCAGATAGCCTAGTGTCAACCTCTGAACCTATGCTAATGTTTGGGATGCACATTGTTTGGTGATGGTACTGATTACAGGTTTTATTTCTTCTTTGCTTTACCACTTCCTATGAACAACCTAGGTTTCTGCATAACATATTTGATTGTGACAGGATTTCACTATATTATATTGTGTCTGTTGTCATATCACTGTGTGCACATGGTGGATTGGTGAATAGTGTGAGATTCCTGGGTTGACACATGCAACTGAGGGATATGTGTGGCCCACTGCTGTACTCAAACTTGCCGTAAGTGTGTGAGCATGCCCAGTTCAGACTTTCAGTGTTTTGTTGCCTGACATTTGTCTCATATTTTCAAGTGTGTGAGCATGCCCAGTGAGACCTTGCAGTATGTTGCTCTCTGAGGTCCACTACGTTTATTGATGTGTGTGAACATTACCAATATTATCATTTATACTATATGTGTGTTGAATATCAGATTCTATTATTACTGCAGGCCTCACCTTTGTGTCTTAACTCAACAGGGATTATGCTATGCCTGCAAGGTTTCCATGAGATACTTAGCATTGACTTATCAACATTTTTTCAGACAAGCTGACCATTGACATACTGTCATGGTTTAGTGGTTCTGTACTCTGACTATAGTGCACTGCATTCTGGGTTTGAGGACTGTCACTGCTTCATATTTTCATACATGCCAGAACAGACTGCTTCAAGAAAAGTGAAACAAATATGAACTTGTTAACCTGCTTTTGATGAACTATACCCACATTTGACCAGACTTGCACAACATTGCTCAATGTTGCCCAACATTGCTGGACAGTGCACAATATTGCTGAACATTGCCTATAGTTGTGCTACTTAGTGTGTGCAATTTTGTTTACATATACTAAATAGAGGTGAGAGCTGTTTAGCAGTGCTTTATATTGCTTAACACATAGCAATCATGCCTCAGGTGGTGCTGCAGGGCTGCCTATGTCGGATGCACATTTTACACTCCCTATACATGTTTGTTAACAGGTAGTGTCAAGTTAGGCATCGCTTTTACTATATGTGCGAGTCGGAGAGAGGTATCATTTCCAGGGTTCCTACTGTGCCAGTGTATATGCTATGCGTTGCCTCTTTGCCAAGGCCAAAGCATACTGGGCATGCCTCCTTCTGTCTACTGGGGCAGGCTCAGGTTGTTCCTTCTCCGAGTCACGCTCTGCCTGTGATGGCCTTGGCAATGGTGGGGGGCTGTTGTGCCCAGCCCTATGCTGCTCCTGCTGCAGCTGTTTTCACAGGATCATATTATGTAGCATAGCACATACCATGACTATTTGGGTACATGTAGTTGGTGAGTACTGCAAGGCTCCACCAGATGTGTCCAGGCACCGGAACTGTGACTTGAGCAGCCCAAACACACGCTCGATTACATTTCATGTTTGTGCGTGTGCCTCATTATGGCATTCCTGTGTGTGCATTTCTGATGGGTGTCATCAGCCACGGCTTGAGTGCATATCCAGCATCCCCCACTAGGTGACCATGAGGAATGTCCCCATTGGCAAATGTCTGGTACAGCTGTGTCAGATGCCAGATATGGGAGTCATGGTAGCTTCCAGGGCAGCCAGCACACACATTCATTATTATGCCCTGGGCATCACACATGACCTGGCAGTTGATGGAGGGGTAACCCTTGCGGTTATAGTAGACCCTACCCCGCTCACTGGCAGGTGCTTTGATGCGAATGTGCTTGCAGTCTATTGCACCCACTACCTCAGGGTATTCCGCTATTTGCTGGAAGAGACGCATATTGCTGGCCAATACCTCACGGGAATTGGGGAAATATACATGATCACCGACATGTGCTGCCATGGCATTCAGGAACTGATGCAGTACCCTAGATGCTGATGCCTGTGAAATCCCCATCATATCACCAGTTGGTCTCTGGAAGGTACCTTTTGCTAATATTCTTAGGCCGACACATACCTTGGTTTCCACTTGGATGGGTTCCCCTCTGTTGGTCCTGTGTGTGAGGCGTGGCCTGCACAGCTCAACAATTTGCTGCATGAGGTCTCTGTCCACTCTATAGTGCTCCACTATCTCCAGCTCATGTAGCCCCTGGTAGGTTACCCTATGCCTGTACACGCTTCTCCGTCTCCTCATTGTGGGTTGCTCAGCAGCATTTGCATTGTCACCACCCTTAGCATGTTGCATATGTCTCCTTATGACAGCAATGGCAGCCCCTAACATTTCTTTGTCTCAGTAAAGCTTTTTCAGTTTTCACTTCTATTAGCTTACTGCAGTGTTGTAGTGTGTCTGAGAAAAACATACTGGAATGTTTTTTGTTAAGTTTTAAGTGCTGGGCTGGGCTGGGCTAGTGTACTGCCTGTGTAATTGCCTGATTCTCATTGTTTTCACCTGCTAGCTCTGCTAGTACTCCCTGGGTAACTTCCTACCATTTGTTGTGCTTCCTTTTCCCTTTCTGTTTCCTCAGGGTGCAGCACCGTGCAAACAAGCGCAAACATGCGCACACCAGCTCACACGCACGCACACATGCTTACACAGACTAAAACTTGCTTATTCTTGTTAAAACGCACGCACACCAGCACAAACGTGCTTACAACTGTTTACACAGCCTTACATATGCTTACTCAAGCCTACACACGTGTACACATGCTCACACGTGCGCACACTGTCTTACTCGAGTTTACTGGCGCGCACACAAGCGCATGCATGCTCAGCAAGAAACTTTGGTGTTATCCACAGCATACACCTTTAATTTCATGACTTTACCTGGCCTACCTGTTGACACACCTCTTTCACTATTATGTAAATGTAAGCTGACACATGTCACACTGCTCCAATGAGCATCACTCCTTTCATACATACCCCCCTCATGATGTCACCTATCTTCTACTCTGTTACTCCCCTTATCCTACTCCTACACTCCACTGACTGTGCTCATTTGCTATGTAAACTTGCGATTCACTATCATAACTCTCATTTGCATAGGATTGCCTACTAATGCTTAGTTACATCTCTTAGACTGAGCTTTCCCCCTTAGCAACCTCTACTCGTTGGCCATGATGTCTTCAGCCTGCCATTCCCTTGCATTGTAAATTAATTTTAGCTATGAAATCCACATTTGTGGATCTTAATTATTAATTTTCTGCTATTTAGGGTGCAGCACGTTTGCGCAGTGCTGCGCTATGGTTAAACCCCGGAGATCGGGATTAAAAAAAAAAGTTATTTTATTTTTAATTTGCATCACTTCCCGTTGCCAATGGCCATATTTTTGGCCATTGGCATGCTTCCTCCTGTGAATGCATGCTTTTTTTCCAGCTGACACAGCTCCATTTTGCTATTTGCAGAACCGTACTCAGTTATCAACTGAGTACATTTCTTCAAATAACACTACTCCTACTCGGACATGTTCGGGTTTCCTGGATCACAAATTTACCTCATTTGCATGGCTTTCACCTGCAATGTAGGTAATTTGCATATCCCAGCCCTGTCCGTGTAGGACTAGTTTCGAGAACTCAGTTACACACCCCTGCTGGCTGTTCCTGGATCGCTCGGCGGACATGTTGGCTGCATGGTCTTACTCTACTCTAAGACTCCATGCAAGCCTTCGTGAATCTGGCCCAGACTCTTTAGAAAATGTGTGAATAGATGTCCAAGTAACAGCGATACAGATAGTTAGAAAAGTTGAGTGCTGATCTGAACAACATGGACAGTATTCACAACCATGGAGTGATGTTGTGTCTCTCTAGTATGTATTAGAAAATGTACCAGAACACGATGCAACTCACAAACCTACAGTAAAAATGTAATAAATACCGTTAAGCTAAGTTAGTCCACTTATAGATTGAGTACCATTAAGACAGTGCAGCAATGGTGTCCTGAGTACCCCTAAGCCAGTCCAGGTTTGTTGAAAGTCCCAATAGGCCAGTCCAGGTATGGAATGACTACCACTAAGCCCATTCAGTTATGGAGTGGATGTTGCTATGAGGCTAGGTGGCATCACCAATGATTTACAAAACACAACCCGTTTGTTGTGCATGTTCCTCTGCCATCACAGCTAGTTAACTATAAGACTCCAACCATGGAAGCAACTATACCTACAAATTTATGCAAGGCCCTGATCATACTGCAAAGGTAATGTGATGATCTGCATAACAATGCTGAGCAATAATATCAGCATGTCATTGAAGAAAATATCTGAAAAGTGACAAAAAATTAAAGTAGAAATCTGCTGCAGACAACTGTAAATACAAGCACAGTAGCATGCTCATTTTTTCTTTCCCCATCAACACAGTGATGAAGCAAATCTCCCCACAACTGGACATAAAAACCTACCACATTTCTACATTTAAATATATGTAAATTAACATTCCACTACAGTCATGGTCAGTGAGTTATGTCTTAAATATATGTAAATTAACATTCCACTACAGTCATGGTCAGTGAGTTATGTCTGTGACATTCCAAACATCATGATCCTAGAGATTGTGGAAAACATTGTGGGGCCATCACCAGTTTACATCTCAGAACTGTCTATGGGGTGCACAGCAGTATGTAATATATTATTACATGCTCTAAAGACGACATGTTTCTGTATGGTATATAGGTGTAAGTGGTCTAATACAGCCACTCAGTGCTGTCCTTCCTACACACACACACACACACACACACACACACACACACACGTGTGTGTGTGTGTGTGTGTGTGTGTGTGCGTGTGTGTGTGTGTGTGTGTGTGTGTGTGTGTGTGTGTGTGTGTGTGTGTGTGTGTGTGTGCTTTATCCCTCACATACTGTTGTCCCTGTCTATCACACATACATTATCCACTGTGCCACCCATTCCAAATAAAACCCAGACATACATTAAAGCCATCCTCTTCACAAACCTAACAGCATTTAATGAGCAATTAGGGAAAGTCATGGCAATGGAGGCAGCATGGCATGGTGAGAGACTGTGTGCAGATACTGGAAAATTCATTAGTATTTTCAGACAGAGCTATTATATATGTCTTCTTCGGCAGTTGGTAGTTCAGAGTTGTTAACCAAAGTAGATCTGAGGTTATCTAACAACTGTCAGAACAGAGAGAACACTGCATTATGAGGGCACATGTGTGTTGGAAGTGATGCTACCACTGGACGACTGTTAAAGGTTGTATGTAGCTGCATTTTCAGTAGTGCTCAATCCATCATCCATCTATTAAAATGAGTTGTGATTGGACAGTTTGAACTGTATGTGGCAGGATGATGATGCAATTCAATTTTATGAATCGTGCTATCTGGACAGACTTTGGAAATACTGTACACAGCCCATTGATGAGTGTCTGGACCATGTTTGTGAATCTGCTGACCCGTCCTAAACTTTCCAGTCAATATTTTGTCATATTTATCCTATGAAAAATCAGTGCAAGTTAACCATTCAAAAAAACCTACTTATTAACAGGGCAGCACTGTTTCCCTTTCATGAATTGTTCAAATAGCCAATTAGACTGTCTCAGTCATTTAAACTTTTCCGGATAGTACATGAGCAGCTTGTGTAGGTCTGTATGGTGCAGGATTTGTTCATTCTTATTCTCTTGTTAAGAAGAGGAAACATGCAATGAACTAATTCTGTGGTAACTGCATCTGGTAAGGCATTTACTCAGCTGAACAGTATAAATTGCTCAGTTATATAAATTAGCTTGGTTGCTCATGTTAATGAAAATGGCTAAGAGCTCATGTTCACCCATCATGGTAGATGTAAGTGCTGGAGAATTTAGTTAACATGTTTTGTTGGAGGGGTGTGCATTTGTGCAAATGAGGAGCTGCATGTGTGAGTGTTTGTATGCCTCGGAGGGTGCAGTGGGGTGGTTATTGAGGGAGAAGGTTAGATATGTGTACATGTGTCTGTGTGTGGGTGAATAGCTGAGTGTGTCCATGAGTGCGTTCAGTTACAGAGGGTCTGTGTGTGTTGGGGGGGTCATGTGTGTGTGTGTGTGTGTGTGTGTGTGTGTGTGTGTGTGTGTGCGTGTGTGTGTGTGTGTGTGTGTGTGTGTGTGTGTGTGTGTGTGTGTGTGTGTGTGTGTGTGTGTGTATCTGTGTAATGAATATGTGAATGTGTGAGGGAATGGGGGGGATCTGTCATACCTGCACACTCCCCTAGACTAACAAGCCACTCCTGCAATCTTGTCAAGTGCGGCACTGGATAGCAGGTATAACTCTTACACTGTGCCTTAGGAGCACTTAACATAGACATGATTTGGGGTAATACTAGACTTCAGGGATAATTCTACATTATCATGCTCTAATGGTATGTACAGAAAGACATAGTCAGGTGAGAACTCTATCCAATAACTCTATCCAATAAGGATATCACTTCAATATTAGGCCTGAAAGGGACTAAGAAAAATAAATCAAACTTGTCAGGGAGAGTACCAGAAATCAGGGATACTATAAATACTATGCATTAAAGGCATTAAGAAGATTCAACACCTGAACTCTCCCGTCTCCCACAGAGGAAATTAGTTTTTTGTACCACCACTAGACACCAGGGAAGATGTGACATAATATACAAAACTTAAAAAAATATATATAAAGTGGGTGGGAAATGGACTAAAATCATGCACTATTGATGCATGAAATACCATAATTAACTTACTATTCCAACTGAGAAGTTAGTATAGCAAGGTTTTTCTACATAATAGGGATATTAGGCAGTATTAAAGTGACTTCTAAATTCTTTCAGGATGTCTTCTATTTCTGTAAACTTCTTCCTGCTCTTTGAGGAGTATATTTCCTTAATGTGATTAGATTTATTGAATATTTTTGTTGTGATAGCCAACTTAGCTCACTCAGCTTAGGATTAACAGAAAAGTTAACTATTTTAGTTGTTGCTAAATTAATCATAGTTTCATGATTTAGAATTTGTAAATATTTACTATTTAAATTTATTAATGTCTTTTATCATATTTGTATTTGTTTTTTGACTATCTAATTTTAACTTATCAGTTTTTTTCTTGTGACAATCAATTCCTTATCCCATTGTTCTTTCTTTAAAGCATACCAAGTTGTAGTTCAATAATATAAATATGCTTTTAAAGCATCCCATATATATATCTCAGAAATATCTTTTATATAATTGATTTCAAAAAAGTTAAATTGGTTATATTCGCAGGTATATGTTTAATTGGAATGTTATTGTTATGTTTTAAAATCAAATCAAAATTATGGCATTATGGTCTGAAAATGGACAGGATACTACTTTAACCTTATCTAAACTATTTATTAAATCATTTGAGACATAAACTCTATCAGTTCTGGCCTGAGTCCCATGCCCAGAGACTACCCCATCTATGGAATGGGCTCCCCATCCATGTGAAGTAGAGTTCCTCCCTAACCCAATTCAAGTGCAACTTGGACAATTGGATGGGAAACCAGAAATTCAGCCCCGGCGTGACACCTATGTCTCTAATGGAAACAGGTAAGTTGTAAATGGTTCATCTCCCAGGTCCATGCTTACACTTATCAAGGGTATCAGAACTTGTCAGATAGTTGGGATGCATGGCTAGGCTTAAAAAGGTCCTTGTGGTCATTAGCCTAGTAAACAACTATGAGCCTATTAATATGTCACAGAAATAAATCAGTCCCCACAGGGACTCCACTAATAGTAAGCGTCTGCATATCTATAAAAAAAACAATCAATTACTAACTCAGAAGAGCTTACAACTAGACCTAAATATACTCAGAAACCAGATATATATCCTATATCATGAAGACTAATGGCCCCTTTAATCAGAATATATTATAATGAACAGGCAAGGGCGACTACATAAAAAAGTTTCCAATGCATAGCAAATGTCATATTTCAGAGCATTTCTGCAACTGTCAAAAACCTTTGTTTTTTTTTTTAATAAACTGCCACACAGAAATGGAAATTTGGCTTTTTTCTGTAATAATCCTTACACACCTTAAGTATTTAAAGTAATTAACTTAAAAATATACTTAAAATTATGTAAACAAGTATCCACGTCAATCAGAAGGACAGCAGTAAGTATAGGGAACCATGGTTCAAAAATGAAGAATGCCGTTAAATGTTCATTGTAGTACTCTACAATAAATTCAATTAAGTAAAAAAAGACAAAAAAAAAAAAAAAAAAAAAAGAGTCATATTTTTAAAGATCATCCCCCCGGATTCATGAAGCCTGCACTGGGTGGAACAACACTAAATAAATCCGCTGAGCGATTCAGGTACGAACCAACTCCATGTGCACTACCAGCGAACACCAGATCTACGCAGCCCTCAGCATAGGTATGCAAATTACCCCATGCACAGTGTCGCACCATGCAAATGAAGGCATAGAGCGATTCATGAAGTGGTGCAGGCGTAGCTCAAGCCCATGGAAATGTAAACCAAAAAACATGGTTTACATTTTCCCAAACAGAACATCGGAGTTATGGAAGCGGACCAAACTCATGTATTACAAAGTTAACATATGCCAATGGCGAAATACACAGCCAATGGCACAAGAAAAGATGTACAACACCTAAAAAACAACATTTAATGTCATGTCCACAGTAACGCACAGTACAACCGCAGGGCATGTGTGTGCAAACAGGAATACAAAGGAAATATATACAAATGTCATAAAATCGCAATGAAAGACAAATTAGGATTGCACCATAATATGCAATGGTAGGCATGGCACACCACAAGCAAGGCGCAAGAGTTGCCAGGGGCCCGCGACAGTGTTCAGTGCTGTAACTATGAATTAGTAGTCAATGCCATGCAAATGAGGCAGGTAATACTGAATCACAAACTTCCCGTCGGATTAAGGATGTACCTGACGGTGCAGCACTATAACACAGAGGAGTGTATCAGAGGTGATACATGACATCAGCAGAGGGGTATGCCACCATATCAGTAAGCACATTGGAGCAATGCAAATCTGGCCTGGCCGTTGCTAAGCAAAGCTGCAGGACAGGGGTGGGGAGGAAGGTATAGAACCATTTAGCTGAGAGCACACATGGTGCCTGAAAGCGCATGTGTACGGGGATGAAATTGTGCCCGAAACCCGGTAAGTGGATGCACGTGCCGCGAACAATAGCACAAACAGGAAGGTCAGGGGAAGAAAAGAAGGAAATGCTGAAGCAGGGTAATTGGTGTACTAATGAGCAATTAACACCAATCAACTCACGGTGGCCAATCGACGGCAGTCAACAAGCCTGCATGCAGAAACCTGCAAAACAGGATAGGGGAGGCATAGGATTGCAAAGAAAGGAGGGGAGGACCTGGAATGCAAAGATAGGAGAACTGTCATAGCAGAGCAAAACAAACCCACAGTAGATCGGCAATAGCACACATTACGCAAGATAAGCCAGGTCTAGGAAAGTACAAATGAAAGCAGGCAGCTGGATGCATGCCAGCAAATGGTAGGTGTAATGTGCACAAATGTAAATGGAAGGGCAGGAGGTAATTCACGGCATCCAAATGTAATGCAACACCAAAGGCAGCACAATAGTGGTTCCATTAATAAAACACAGAAGATACCCTGTAGCCATGATTGTACATACACACCCTATGACATCATCAGTGTTCACAGCAAAACAGTATAAAGTGTGAAAGCACCCAACACACCTGTGTATTCCCAAATACCGCACCATAGGTGTAAACAGACGGGGAACTTTTAAAATGTACATGTTGGAAGCTGCCATAGCTGTGATTCATCAGCATGTGTTACAGACCGACGGTGTTGTGGAGGATGATGCCGACAACCACCGTTGGCCTCGGAGGAGGAGAAGAGTGTTCAGACCAAGGGTAACCTACCAGTGGCTACATGATCTGGAGATAGTAGAGCGTTACAGGGTGGACAGGGACATCTTACAGCAAATAGTAGAGCTGTGTCGGCCATGTCTGAGAACCAGAAACAACAGAGGGGAACCCATCCCAGTGGACACGAAGGTATGTGTAAGCTTGCAAATACTAGCCACAGGTACCTTTCAAAGGCCAACTGGAGATATAATGGGGATCTCACAGGCATCGAGATCCAGGGTACTACACCAGTTCCTGGATGCCATGTTACCACATGCCAATGAGCATATATACTTCCCCCGAACTTAGGAGGAGTTGGCCAGCAATATGCGTCACTTCCACCGTGTGGCAAACTACCCGGAGTACTGGGTGCGATAGACTGCACGCACATACAAATCAAGTCACCACCCAGTGAGTATGGTAGGCACTACATAAACCGCAAGGGATTCCACTCCATCAACTGCCAGGTTGTGTGCAATGCCCAGGGCATTATCATGGATGTGTGTGCTGGCAGCCCTGGAAGCTACCACGACTACCATATCTGGCATGCCTCACAGCTGTATCAGGTATTTGTCAGGGGAGACATCCCACAAGGTCACCTTGTTGGGGGATGCTGGCTATGCACTGGAGCCATGGATGATGACCCCCATCAGAAATGCACACACACCAATGCAAGAATGCCATAATGAGGCACACGCACAAACCAGAATCATCATAGAGCTTGTGTTCGGGATGCTGAAATCATGGTTCCGGTGCTTGGACACATCCGGTGGAGCCTTGCAGTACTTTCCAGGCACATGTGCCCACATCTTCATAGTATGTGCCATGCTACATAATATGATCCTGCGGAAACAGCTGCAGCAGGGTCAAAATGGGGGACGGCCTCACAACCCACCGCAAGTGCCAAGGCCAACACAGGCACAGAGGGATCCAGACCACGGACACACTGTGCCAGCCCCAGTAGAAAGACGGAGGCGTGCCCACTATGCCTACGCCTTGGCAAAGAGGGAACATATAGCACATACCTTGACAATGTAGGGTCCCACGGACTGACACCCCTCCCCACCTGCACACACAGTAACATGGCTGGCACACAAACACAACTACCTGTAAATTGTGATGTATAGGTGGCCCACTGTGGAATCCTACATAGGCAGCCCTCAAACATTGTACATGCAACAGCCATTGGAACACAGAAATGTCAACACCTGAACAGTAGATGCACCTATCAGCATCTGTCGGTGCTGTGTGTATAGGTTCTCAGGTACATCGGTAGGTACACGCCCGATTGTCAGAGGCAAAACACTAAACGGGGCAAACAGTGACTCCCGTCGCCACAACATCCAGTAAGCAACTGTCGCTTACTGGAGCAGAGGCAATCGCGGGAGCACGTGTGTAAGCACTGTCCTACACACAGTCATCACAGATTACCTGCTGCATTACTGAGGGGCTCCACAAAATGTAATCATGGATGTTGTGTCAAGGCAGGGGATGTACCCATGACAGGCATTCGTCACCCCGGCATGGTGCATCCACGGTCGTATGAAGGTGTAGCAAATTATCAGGTGTAGCTAATTGTGATATACATACCCAGTGCCGGAGTACAGCCAGTAAACATCACATGGACATACCATTAACTGGACCCATCAATTTGTAAACTAACGGAGTTACCCATGTGAGTGTAGTGTGGAGTAACTGCTGTAGTATACTGCACATACAAAATGACATAATTCGTGTACAACCCCCAGATGTCCAAGTGGTACATGCAGTGACTATCGTGCATGTTCCCGGTCCCACGTCCCGCAAGGGATGTAACGTAATCCAGATGGCACGGGTAATGCATTCCAGATGCAGGTCATCAGAATATGTGTAGCACACGTTAGTGGGAATAAGCGTTGCCCACAGCTGGTAAGCAATGTTTAAATACGTCTATACGGATATGCGTGAAACAGGGCCTAAGCATCACCGACCACTGCACAGATCACGGTCAATGATGTACAGAACAGGTGACACCAGCATTAGTCACCCCTGAACAAATAGCACCTGCTCTGAAGGGTAAAACAACCACTGCCAGGAGTGGAACAGGCAGTCATGTATACAATCACCCAACACTATTGCTAGGCAAGATGTACGTACGGTAGGATTGCCACAGTTCAAATGACCAATGTGGGACATACGCCAGATGTCTGCAGGACGACACATACACCCAGCCAGTACGAAAACCAGAACGTCAGTGTTTTTCATAGATAAAAAGCTTATTCTAGTAATGGTCGCAGGTACGTGTTCCGTGTCCTGTAACATGTAGGTGGGTCAGATACAGAATAAGTGTGTTATGCAACTATGACATAAACTATAGGGGATATGTTTGTCCCAAAGTCGCAGGACATTTGCTATGTTCACAAATATTTCGCAGGACACAACTGCACAAAGAGGGACTGTCCCTCGCAAAGTGGGATGGGAGGTAATCTTAACCTAAGGCAGGTGTGTAATGTGACAGGTACAAACACTAACATGCGGAGTCCAGGAAACACAGTATACACTGACAAACACACAATGAAAGGCGTAGCGTACTTGTCACCACCCCTGTCCGAGATATATATATATATATATATATATATATATATATATCTATATATATATACATATATATATATATATATATATATATATATATATCTACACATATATAATACAGATAGAAAGAGCGATAGTGTAATATATGTCGATAGACAAGGGGTCACTGACATCTGCAAATATATAGATAGGTGGACGACATTCAAAACACCTTTGAGGTACAAATAAACAGGATACCGCCAACTATGGAAGGTGTCACACATCGACACGCATAACCAGGAGGCTGAAAGACAGAAAGAACACAGTACTGGAACAGTAGAACCGCGAGCAATATGACGATAGTAAGGACATGTAGTCACCGCTGGCGGCGGTGCAGTCCATGTAGGTACCGTGTACAACTGTGGTTGTGAGTGATGTAGCCTGTGTATGTGTGTGTTGAGGGTGCTATGTGTGTTTCCGTGTGACTAAAGTGTGTGTCCGCATGGTGTGTCTGTAGGTGGCAACTCGGGGGTAGATGATTACGGTAGGTGCGGGTATAGCTAGCTGTAGGCATGCGGTAAACACCTGTCCCACATTGAGAGGGACAGCCCCCCTGGGCAGGTGTGTCCTGACATGAAAGATTACAAAGGGCAACTGTCCGAGAGTTTAGGACATTAGTATGTCCCAAATAATATGGAATAGTTGCAGGAAATACTCATGCCTGTATGTAAGAAATGGAAATGTTACATGCAAACCAATAAGTAGTGAAGGACCAAGAACAATTGGTATGTAATGAGGATAAAAGTATGTGCTATCCTGTGTACTGACTGTGGCCATATGTCAGCCTGTAAACACCACTGTGTGACCCGCAAGTGTCCAACTATGGCCATATGAAAAGGTGGCAAGCCATGTGACAGAGGGTCTGACAACAACACCACTGCAATCACTGCAAATATCTGGGACAGACATACAGGGGATAGTGGTCATTTACAAATATCCCTGCACATATCGCCGTACATCCGGAGGTATGGAAGTATCAACCGCACCTGCATACCATATAGAAACCAATTAACAATGGCCCAAAGTAAATTCCCGTAACAGAAGTCTATTAAGTGATAGCACTGTAATTAGGGAAGGGGCCCACACAGATATATATGGACTATGTAGAAATGCAAGCCCCACTAAACCGTATATGCTACATACACCTGCCTACATCGCCCAGACTGGAAACAATAGCAATACAGACCGTAACCACAGCCCAAACATCTAGTTAGTCAATTACATCTGCTGAACCGTTTACATACCTTGTGAGAGACACATTTAAAGGTGCCATGCAAAATTGTATCCGTCATATAACGGAACAAACGGCGGTGTTACAGGTGTTTTCAATAGTCCTTTATCAGACGGGTGGGATGACAGGTACAGTCACAGGTAGAACCACATACTCAAGCCGTCACACACAATCCATGGGGGACATGACTCCAAAATAGACTTGGCTCTACACATAGCAGTTGCAATGACACACAACAAAACACAATACAGGCCGTCTCCCCGATGGCAGGGCAAATGGCCAATGCCCAAGTGGAGAATTCAATTATATCCCACTGTTGCCGCGTAATTGGCGAATGGAGTAGCTGCACAGCTGAAGTGCATGTAATTAGTCACACCGGATCACTAATTGGCGGCAGTAAACCACATGTTGCAGGTATAGACGTATATAAGTATGACTTGCCAGATATGCAAACTGTATGCTCATACCGTAAAACAGTTGAAAGCGTGATACAGAATAGCGAGATAGAGACGAAACACCAGAACAATATCAAGGTATGTAGAACACTAACTGTATGTATAGTATGTTCTGTATTACGTTATGTCAGTGTATGCATAGCCTGGTTTGCAGTAATTAAAAGTGTCCGCCATGCATAAAGTGGGGAATGGTATTTATGTAGTGATGTCTTGCTGATCATACTAATGCTTGTAGAAGATGTGCGTCCAGCAGTGGGCCACACTGTAAACAGCACAGACACCACAAGGGATGCAACATGACGGCTTTAAACAGAACAATGTCATACGACCCGCCGTCAGTGGCAGGGTATGTCCAATAAGTACGTGCCATAGCAGGGGATAGTATATGTAGATATACTGTAACAGTACGCATGTATATGGGCATATAACGTCAATGACATATCTAAGGTGGACCTTCTGTGCAAGTATGCTTTGAATTATGGGATACCATGTAAAACATGTGTAATGTATAGTACAGTAGATTGATATGTCAGATATGCTACACAGGAGAACAGGCATATGATGCATAACAAAGGTATCATATAGTGATGTGAGTAGTATGTAATTAATATATGCATAAACAGTTATGATGAAATAAATAATATGTAATCCACTCTGTGCATTTGCAAAGGACGCAAACATTACTCCCATACTAGAATAGCAGAAGAGATGTGACAGACAAACATGAACATGATTGGCGTGTACAATAACAGTATACATATGGCCTGTAGTCATGGGACATTGTAATAGTGTGACAGCCACTCTAACTGGAAGGGCTATACCAGTAACCATGCACAAAGGACATGTAATAGCTCCACAGGTTCATACTGGGGTACCACGCAGTCTGGCAAGTCTATGTGTAACAACAACTACAGTGTGCACACCAGTGGCACCTCTCTAGGGTAGTGTCCTGTGAACAGAAGAGCCATGTGTAACCTGCATCTCTGCACAGTACAGCCACTGCAGTGATCCCTGGCGTACATGTGTCCACCATCCACCAAGCGAGGTATCACATGAACACTGCTACTGACTGTCCATGCGTGATGTACATAGGAATCATGTCCCAAAGCATGGTGAGTGTCCGGTCTGGGAATGCAACCCCCAAGCACATGCCACACACTGTCGCGTGTGTCCACATATCCATGAGCATCATGCTCATAGTGGCTATTGTGTGTGTCATGTATGCGGAGTATATCCATAAACATATTTGCAGACATGGGCCCTGTCTTTGCAGCAGACGTCACCCCTGAGTATGTAGTCCGCAAATGTGTACAGACATGGTGTCTGTACATAAGCTGCAAACTTTAACAGTCGTAGCTCAATAAATGTCATGGCGTTTTAATGTTGAGTTATGTAAAGCTGTTGTGTAAGGTACACCCTAAGCAGGGTGTTGTACCCATGGATGTGTGTATAAGTCCGGTGTTCAGAGGTACAATGGGTGCCTATGTACCAGCTACACACCCAGTACAGACATGTGTGGACACGTAGAAGGATATCCACGCCACAGTGGCAATGTGGTAATCACAAGAGTGTGTGCGACATATATGTGTCTTACAAACATGTACAATGCGACATGTATGTAGGGGACTAACACGTATGTGATAACCAGTGGGTGGATGGTGTACTGCAAAGGTGATATTCATACCAAGTGTCATGCAGATAGAGGCTATGATGTTCATATCGGTATCCGTCACAGTGACACCCATATGGATGGGGTCTGTATCAGCTGGTGGAGCAACAATGGTGCTGGGTATGCAGTAGTCTGTAAAGCTAGGCAGGGAAGTCCCCTCAGTGGTAGCCTGTACCTCAGGGAAGCATATACCGAACATGAGGGCCCCATGACTGAGGACTGTGGTATGCCAAGTGTAACTGGAATGCAGTATGTGATATGGTATGCCACCCTCAGTGTGTGTGTCCCGTCCATTAGCCACTTTGCATAACATCCGGAGACATATGTTGTGATGTGCAGGTGGATGTGTATGTTAATACCAGAATGGAGAACGGTGCTGAATGGCAGCGAGAGGACAATGCAGGCCATGTGAACCCCCGTGTCATCATCAGCTACTCTGGCGACTGTATGAAAGGTGTTCAACAGGTGTAGGAGGCATGCTGTGGCCCCAACAAGACCAACCCAGCTGGCATCAAAGGACTGGAGCACAACAAAGACTCAGCAAATGATGTCCATGATGATGTGCCCTATAGCCGTGCATAACAGTCCAGTGAGGTGTGTAGGGCAATAGTCCCAGTCGTGCATTGTGGCGCCACCTGTGTGGAGTGTTACTGTCGCTGTGTGCCAGTCAGGGGCCACAATGTCTGGTACAAGGCTATTACTGAATATGGTGTCCCAGTGGGGAGACATGCTGTTCAGAGGTCTGTGGGCATCACAGCCTGGGATATTGTAGGGTGACAAGGGGTCTGTGTCCTAGGACATATAGAGTGCAGGTCAGTACTGTGTAGGTGTGACTGCAGGTACACTGCAATGTTCCTGCAAAGAATGTGGCCCTGCAGGGAGTGAGAGGGTGTAATGTTAGCATTGAAGCCATCAGACAGCATGTTGCCAACATCACCTGTTACTGTCATGTTCCAGAGTGACAGTTGTATGTGTGAGCAGATGTGGGTATTGCATACGACTACTGACATACCACCATAATGCCTTGTGGTACATCTCGGAATGTGTCACAGTAATGTGTACCTAGCTAGTTATGGAGTATGTGATGAGGGATCCTGTGGCCCTACCGAGGCTGACCAGTGAGTCACCCCACCCATGGGAATGTACACCATTGTGTAACAGCCCCCACCTGTTGTTGTAAAGTATGTCCATGGGACCGCACCCCCAGAGTGTAGTCTATAATCTGGTGTGTACCATCATGGCTCTGTGTGGAATAGCATGAACCATATTATTGTGTACGTGCTAATGAAGTGCACTGGGGTATGTCTCAGCATTTGCATATGCATTGTCCACCTGCACGTGTGTCACGACAACAACTACCGCTGTCATATGACATCTGTAGTTGGTGTTGTAGCACTCATCTACTGTGTATGCCGTGAAGTGTGTGGTGCCGGTATGTGGCTAACAAGGGTGGGTAGCAGATGTTCGGATTCCACCAATGAGGGGAGAACCCCAGGTGTGGAACAGCAGTCACATGTTGGTAGTGTCCATGTCAAGGATACTGTTGGTCTTGGAGGTGGTGTATGGGTCGAACCAGCCGAATGGAGGTTATGACTCACGCACAGCATACGGCTAATGTGTCAGTACATGTGCAGCTATCGCAGTTAAGTGTGGGTTACTGTCAGTCTCACATTAGTAGCAGCAGTAGTTCCGGACACAGTTATATGCACGTGGAGCACCTGTGATGCATTGTGCTAAGTAACCAGCCGGGATGTGTGTACAACATATTGGAATATGGGGACACCTCAGCCGTGGGTGTGCCAGTCCAGGTATGTGCCTGAGAGGTACGGTCTGTCTATAACCAGTCATTGCAGGTGTGCTCTGCAGAGCCAAGAGGCAGGTCCCAGTCACTGCAGAGATATTAAAGTGGTGCAGTATCAGGTGTGCCTTGCCTGCGTGCGTCACAGAGGATGATGTCAAGCATTGTGTGACATGACCACATGCTTCGCTAGCCAGTTCCCATTTTGGTGGTGACTGTTACTGGACACTGTGCAAGACAGGCAGTATAAAAGCAGCAAGAGTCCAACATGTGATCCGTACTCCCAGGGCTGAAAGGTGCAGGTCAACTGTGCCACAGCATCATGTTGTTTGACCGGGTCTGTCAAAGTGGATGTATACTAGATGCCTGTAGAATGACAGCAGAAGCATGGACAACTGTTGGGAGTGGCACAGTCGTTCGTAGTACAGTGGTAACAGGTCCGGATGACCGCAAAATGCTTCCCAGGGCTTGGACCACACCATCAGGGCTACAACACTGGTGGGCTATTGCATGCCCCTGCACACGTAGTCTGTGCCCTGAGATACAACTTCAGTCACACAAACATGGAAGATGAGTCACGTCTTACCTGCTGACTTGTGGCATGTGTGCATAGGTTATGTTGCAGAACCAGTTACTTGACAGCAGGATGTAAGTGACTATCGCCTTGTGTAGCCTGCTGAGTGGAACAGCAGTGTGACTGCTGACAGTCACCTAAGACAGGTGTGTTGTGTATGTTATGACACCCTATTGGCTGTATGTGATGGGCACACGTGTCTGTGGGCTATAGGTTGGTGTGGTTGTGTTTGGCGATGTGGGCTGTCATTGGTGCCCACAAAGAGTATGGAGGGGTACTGTACAAGGTGTCTCCATATGTGTGGCCTGTGGTGGGGATCATGTGGGACTATGTGATGTGTGGGGTGCATTGCCAATGTTGCACATCCCCACATGACTGTCAGGTGCAGTCAGGGTTGGTGACAGTATAACCCCCAGCAGGGCTGCATATGTGCATCCCCCACAGGCTGTACTGTTGTATGTTGGAAGGTGTGCATTGACTGTGTACATGAGAATAGCTCTATTGCCACATGTACAACATAGTCATCATAGTGACAGGCAATATCACTGGTACATGCCAGTTGGACATGCCTGTATATAAGTGGTTTGTACCAGGTGGACACGCCGTATAAGCCACCATGTCTCATGAGGTATGTGAGTGATGTGTGTATGACAGCTGTTGTACAGTTATCAAGCTGGAAATGTATGGACAGACAGTGTACCTGTGAGGACTGGTGTGGAATGGGTGCTAAACTAAGCAGTAGCTCATAACATGCCAAGAAGCTCTGAACAAGTGCCGAGCATGCCCATACATTACAGATAGGGTGTTGGATAATATCAACACACAAGTCTTGACAACAGTCATGATTGGTGGCACCGCATCAGAACACTGCCAGGTATGGTCTGCAAGTCCATGAACCATTATCAATGTAGATGTTAGCAGTACAGATGTACAAGACAGTACGTATGTTCGGCTACAGATGCCTTTGTATGTCACAGGAGTGTTCTACTAGTGGCCTGTTGACAGACTCACAACTACTAAAGGTGCTACAGTGACATGTGCATATCACACGGTGTCAGCTACAGTAAACCAGGGTTAATGTGTTGTACCCCACCCGCACTGTAGCCCATACCACGCAGACAAATGTCCGCCATCTGTGTATGTGAGGATGTGAATGGCCATGACCTATGGGCAATAGTTGTCACAGTGTTGCGAACAACATACAGAATGGGCTGTGTGTGTGATGTGTGTGGCATATGTACACATTCTGGTGGATGATATCAGCAATGACACCACTAGGGGAATACCCCCATACCCATTAAGAAACACCTAGGCTGTGGTCAACAGTATGGACACTGTGTTAGGGATGGTGTAGTGTGGTACACCTCCCTGAGCTGGAGACGTCTCCCTGGCCCTTTAGGTAGTCATCCGAGGTACCCATAGGTTCATAGGTTCATAGGTTCATACTAGGCTATCTGCCCTAGGGCATTTATAAGCCTAGCCAGAGTGTGTGTGGCTTTTACCACCCCTTAGGATGAGAATGCTATACCCATTAGTTTGCTGTGCCTCTGTCCAGCAGTGATACAGAGATGATTCCCGGGGTAAACCTACGATCTCCCATCCACTCGTCAAGATTTCTCTTGAACAGAGTCAGTGAGGGGCTCTGCCTCACATGGACTGGGATTCTGTTCCATAGTGTAGGGAGTCTCTGTGTGATGAATCTGTCCCTCCAGCACGTCCTATTTATATCTGTGTTGAGGTTTAAGTCTCTTGCTCTCGTGGCTCTGGTGGATTTGGATTTTTTGAGGTGGAGCATGTCCATTAATTCCGGGTTGGACATGGCCTTGTATGTCAGGCACAGATCACCTCTGAGCAGATGGTATGCGACTGAATAGAGCTGGAGTTTCTTCAGTCGGGCATCGTATGACATATGTTTGAGCCTCTTTATCCTTTTGGTGAGGAACTTTTGGGGTCTTTCCAACTGCTGCAGGTGTCGGGTAAGGTACATTCCGAATGGGGCGTTGTACTCAATCATTGGTCTGATAAGTGAAGAGTACAGGGGTACAATGACCTCTCCTGATCTGGATGTGAATCCCTTCATGATCAGGTGGGCAATGTAGAAGGTCTTCCTAACCACTTTGGCAATGTGAGTGTCAAAAGAGAGGTTACTGTCAACTTGGGTCCCCAGGTCCCTGATAACTACTTCCGTGTTTAATGGATTACCACCTATGTGTTAATTAGGGGTTACCTTGTTTTTCCCAAAGGGTATGACTATACATTTTTTGGCATTTAGCTTAAGGCCATGGCTCTGGCACCAGTTATCCATTTCTATGAGACCTTTCTGGAGGATGTCTGTGTCTGATGGAGTGTCAATTATGGTGCCCAGTTTGCAGTCATCTGCAAATTTTGTCAGCCACAATCCCCCTATGTTTGCCTGCACTTCAGAAAAATAAATGCCGAACAAGAGGGGCCCAGGACTGAGCCCTCTGGGACACCGCTGCTGACCGGCTTAGAGTCTGACATGGCACCAGCAACTCTAACCCTGTGTGTTCTGTCCTTGAGCCAGTTTGCAACCCATCTTGTGACATATGGGTTTACATCTAAGCTGGTGAGCTTTTCTATGATGCCCGAGTGGGGTATTGTGTCGAATGCTTTTGCTAGGTCAAGGTAGGCTGTGTGAACTGCCTTACCCTCATCAATGGCCTTAGTGACTGTTTCAAAAGTCGACCAAGTTCAAGAGGCAGGATCTGCCCTTGACAAAGCCAAATTGGGTAGGATCCAGTGTCTGTAGGTCCCCAATGTCTTTATTTATGAGTTCCATTATGATCCTCTCCATAGCTTTGCAGACAAGGCTCGTCAAGCTTATGGGGCAGTAATTTCAGGGTCCGTAGAAGCACCGCCTTTGTGGAGTGGGACCACAGTTGCCGTCGCCATTCTTTGGGTAATGTATCCTGTAGTAAGGCTAAGATTAAACAGCAGCCTTATGTGTGGGTTTAGTTCCTCATTGAGTTCGTGTAGCACACAGCCGGGGACACCGTCCGTCCCATTGATGCTGTGTTTTTGCTTTAGAGAGAGCAGCTCTCACCTGGGCATCTGAGATGTTTGGGAGGCTAGACTCTGGTGGGATAGATATTTCTCCTTTTGGGGGAGGAGGGAGAAATTTGCACTGAACCTGTCTGCCAGTATGTTGGCAATGTCTGTGGGTTCAGTGATTTTTTATCATTTTGGACTAATTCTGAGCATATCTGGGAGTTTCCACCCAGGTTTCTAACATAGCTAAAGAAGGCTTTATGATTGTCTTTTGTGTCATTAGCGATTTTTCTCTCAAAGTTGGCCTTGGATGATTTTATGAGTGATCGTAGTTTTGCTAGTATTGATCAGAGATGCCTTCCCATTTAGGGATTTTGCTCTGTCATGTAGTAGCTTTCTCCTCTTGTTGTAGAGTTTGTTTATGGCTGGAGTCCACCAGACCGGCGCCTGCCTTTGGTGGAAAAGGTCTTGATTTTATTAGGGATTGCTTGATCCATACATTCCTGGAGGTGCTCGTAGAAGGCATTTGTAAGGGTTTCAGCAGCGTGGGTTGTGGTTTCCACTGGCTCGGGGCCTTGAAGGATACCACTCCAGTCTTAAGAAGTGTGAAGTTTGCTTTTGAGAAGTTCTTCACTGTGGTCTTTTGCTGGGGATGGGGGCGGGATGTGGATCTCCAGTGAGATTAATTTATGGTCTGATCTCACCAATGAGTGATATACTTCCGGTGTGGAGCATTTTGTCCCCATGTTTGTGATGATCAGGTCTAGTATATTTTCTCCTCTTGTGGGAATGGTGACTAGTTGTTCCATAGCATTTGAGTTTATGAACTCAAGGAACCTTTGGGCTAGGGTGTTGGGGCTTGAGTAATGTTCCCAGTCTATGTTTGGGTAGTTGAAGTCACCCAATATGATGGTGTTTGGAGAGACATTTATACTCTCCAGTGTCTTCAGGAAGGCTGTGTGGGTTTCCTGAGTTTGAGAAGGTGGTCTGTAGCATGTTACAAACTGTAGGGCAGTTTTACCTATGGTTAATTGCACCTGGATGGTCTCCGATGCTTTGTGCATTGCCACTAACCTGGAGGTGTGGGTATCCTTTATGAATATGGATACCCTCCTTTTGTATTCGGTCCGATTTTTGGGGCCGGAACGCATGATATGAGGTATAACCTGATAGTGCTGGGGTGCTCTCAGGAGCCTTGAACCAGGTTTCAGTCACAGCACAAACATCGATGTTCTCCATACTGAGGAGGGCTTCGAGGCATGCATCTTGAGGTTTAGACTTCTGGCATTGAGCAGTATTACCCTTAGTTTTTCTCCATTTTTGTTTTCTAGGCGGTAGGTTTATCATTTGAGCCTTGCCTAAAAAGGCACTATGGGGGTGGCAAGAGCCTTTGCCAATATCCGAAGCCCAGGGTGACAGGTGCAAGCCGTCCCTTAAGCAGTGTGGCTTGTCAAGCATGTCATCCCAGGCAGACAGACATTGCATCCTTAGAATGACACCAGTAATTAAGCCAATTATTAAAGCTGATCATTTTGTCTCTGTATTGTGGCATCATTCTTGGTGAGGGTAGGATACTGCTCAGGGTCAGGGTCATACCGGCCTGGGCTACATAATCTGAGAGCTCCTCTATGTCTCTTTTCATGTAGTCCAGGGAGGTACATCTCAGGTCGTTCACACTGGCATGGACAATGACTGAGTCATACTTGTACTTGCTGTGGAGTGACCTGAGTGCTTGTGTTATGTGGCGGATTCTAGCGCCTGACAGGCAGCTAACTGTGATCATTTCCTTGTTCAGTCTGGTGAGTGGGACGTCAGTGTGTCTGACTATGGAGTCACCTATAACAAGTGTGTCTGGCATTGTGTTTGGCCTTAAGGGCTGTCACTGTTTAGCACACTGTCTTTGAGAACTATGTGTTGCATGTCTTATGTCTTGAGGTGGCAGTTGCTTGGGTGTCTGCTTTGGAGGCCTCTGTAGTTTTGGTAGATTTTTGATCAGTGCCTCCGAGTATGTCTTTGTGTGTTTATGTGTTTGTTTTGCAGTTGTGATAGTTCTATGTGAAACTGGGTTTGTGGTGTGCGTGGTTTCCTTCTCCTCCTGTCTGGTCTTGCCAGTCCTGAGTTGAGAGAGCTCAGCCTCCAGTTTGGCTATATAGTTGCATCTCTCACATGTATTTGTGTTTTGTGGGAGAAGGAGTGGGTTGTCTGTGTACATGAGGCAATTGTAACATTGCCTCAAGATGCCCAGATTCACCAGCTGAACAGGAGAGGACGCTAGCAACTGACCCTTCGACATGCTAGAAAAAGTGAAAAAGTTTGCTGTGTAACTGAGTCAGAAGGGACCTATAGGGAAATAGGTACTCAAGGGGATTCTAGGCTAATGTAGTACTTTGTTTAGTATACAAGTACTTTACCTATATAAAAATGCTTTAGGAGCAAGTGCTGAGCTATTGAGATAGAGAATAGACTGTTTAGATTGCAAGTAGAGAAGTTCTAAGGGAAAAATTGAAGAGCAGACTTTACGGAGCCAGAAATAGTTTAACCATGTTTAACCGGCGCTGCCCGATGGTGCTCTATGGGCAACTCCGCGCTAAATCACGCCAAAGCACGCTAAAGCGGGCTTTATAGCAGGGGGTTGAAAAGACCTAGGAATTGACCCAAAATGGCCAATAGACTACAAGTTTCTGGCTGGAACCACTGCTCTAGGGACAAATAGGCTGCTCAGTGTTCCCCACTCCCACTGGTGAACAAAGAAGCTTCCCTTTATCCAAATAAGGATATGGAATAGCACAGGAACCAAGCCAAAGCCCAGAGATCAGCAAACTCTGAAGACTGGACTATTCTAGTTCAGTAAGGTGGGAAAACAAGATTTTTTTTTTTTTTTTTACAGAAAACAGAGGAAAAACAGACAGTAAATGCTATAAATGCTTTTAACCGTCTAGCGCACTTGAGTGTGTTAGCCTACAGGTAAAATTAAGCAACAAATAACTTTTATAAAAGTGCAAAACAGTTAATCAACACAAAAACAGTTTAAATAGAATGCAGAGCTGTATAAACAGGCGAAAAAGCAGTCGCTAAGCAGTAAATAATCAAAAAGCCAGAAAAAAAATACTTAAATCAGGAAAATGTCACTCTTTTGCTCTCTGCTGTTTGTAGAACTCTGCAGTACACGAGGAGCTGTGCTGAGTTGAATACAATGAAAAGCAGCTAAAGCGGGCTTTATTACAGGGGCTGAAAAGAGCTAGGAATTGACCCAAAATGGCCAATAGACTACAAGTTTCTGGCTGGAAACCACTCCTCTAGGGACAAATAGGCAGCTCAGTGCTCCCCACTCCCACTGGTGAACAAAGACGCTTCCTTTTATCCAAATAAGGATATGGAATAGCACAGGAACCAAGACAAAGCCCAGAGATCAGCAAACTCTGAAGACTGGACTATTCTAGTTCAGTAAGGCGGAAAACAAGATTTTTTCTTTCTTTTTGCAGAAAACAGAGGAAAAACAGACAGTAAATGCTATAAATGCTTTTAAGCGGCTAGCACTTGAGTGTGTTAGCCTACAGGTAAAATTAAGCAACAACTAACTTTTTAAAAGTGCAAAACAGTTAATCAACACAAAAACAGTTTAAATAGAATGCAGAGCTGTATAAACAGGCTAAAATGCAGTCGCTAAGCAGTAAATAATCAAAACCAGAAAAAATACTTAAATCAGTTATAGCAAATACAGTTATAACAAATGCTCTGAAATATACTGTATATTTCCAAAATGTTTGAGAAGGACAGTCAGAACACAAGAAGGTTCAGGCGAAGAGAAAAAAAAAAGTTTTGTTTTACTTTTGAAAGGGAAAAAGGAGGAACAGAAGGCCTTATCAAATGTTCTCTCTGTATTAAGCAGAATGAGCTAATGACACTAGACTGGGAGGTGTGTCACAGTAGGGGCGGGCAACTGCAAAGCCACCAAGTATAACAGCAAGACACCAACAGGGAGGGAGGGTGGGACAAAATAGCCTACAAGACAGCAAGCACTACAGAGACAAATGAAAATTTTTAAACAGATAAGGATTTGTGAAGATACTGAATAGACAAAGTGCTTTATATATATTAAATTGTAAAAACAGTAATCTGTAAAAATAATCAAAAAAAAATCAAGATGATACTTATATTTTGTAGCTCAGCTGCAGTCGCAACTTCTCTAGTCTGCACTGTGTGCAAAAGACAGAAACTTTTTTTTTTTACAAGAACACAAAAGAACCAGCCCCACTAGCCAAGAGATAATTACACAGAGGAGATGTTTCAGTTTACACAATAGCCTACCAGACAGCAAGCACTAGAGACAAATGAAAGTTTTTAAACAGATAAGGATTTGTGAAGATACTGAATAGACAAAGTGCTTTATATATATTAAATTGTAAAAACAGTAATCTGTAAAATAATCAAGAAAAATCAAGATGATACTTATATTTTGTAGCTCAGCTGCAGTCGCAACTTCTCTAGTCTGCACTGTGTGCAAAAGACAGAAACTTTTTTTTTTTTTACAAGAACACAAAAGAACCAGCCCCCACTAGCCAAGAGATAATTACACAGAGGAGATGTTTCAGTTTACACAATAGCCTACCAGACAGCAAGCACTAGAGACAAATGAAAGTTTTTAAACAGATAAGGATTTGTGAAGATACTGAATAGACAAAGTGCTTTATATATATTAAATTGTAAAACAGTAATCTGTAAAATAATCAAAAAACTCAAGATGATACTTATATTTTGTAGCTCAGCTGCAGCCGTAACTTCTCTAGTCTGCACTGTGTGCAAAAGACAGAAACTTTTTTTTTTTTTTTTTACAAGAACACAAAAGAACCAGCCCCCACTAGCCAAGAGATAATTACACAGAGGAGATGTTTCAGTTTACACAATAGCCTACCAGACAGCAAGCACTAGAGACAAATGAAAGTTTTAAACAGATAAGGATTTGTGAAGATACTGCATAGACAAAGTGCTTCATATATATTAAATTCTAAAACAGTAATCTGTAAGAATAATCAAAACAAAAATCAAGATGATACTTATATTTTGTAGCTCAGCTGCAGTCACAACTTCTCTAGTCTGCACTGTGTGCAAAAGACAGAAACTTTTTTTTTTTTTTTTTACAAGAACACAAAAGAACCAGCCCCCACTAGCCAAGAGATAATTACACAGAGGAGATGTTTCAGTTTACACAATAGCCTACAAGACAGCAAGCACTACAGAGACAAATGAAAGTTTTTAAACAGATAAGGATTTGTGAAGATACTGAATAGACAAAGTGCTTTATATATATTAAATTGTAAAAACAGTAATCTGTAAAAATAATCAAAAAAAAAATCAAGATGATACTTATATTTTGTAGCTCAGTTGCAGTCACAACTTCTCTAGTCTGCACTGTGTGCAAAAGACAGAAACTTTTTTTTTTTACAAGAACACAAAAGAACCAGCCCCCACTAGCCAAGAGATAATTACACAGAGGAGATGTTTCAGTTTACACAATAGCCTACCAGACAGCAAGGACTAGAGACAAATGAAAGTTTTTAAACAGATAAGGATTTGTGAAGATACTGAATAGACAAAGTGCTTTATATATATTAAATTGTAAAAACAGTAATCTGTAAAAATAATCAAAAAAAAAATCAAGATGATACTTATATTTTGTAGCTCAGTTGCAGTCACAACTTCTCTAGTCTGCACTGTGTGCAAAAGACAGAAACTTTTTTTTTTTTTACAAGAACACAAAAGAACCAGCCCCCACTAGCCAAGAGATAATTACACAGAGGAGATGTTTCAGTTTACACAATAGCCTGCCAGACAGCAAGCACTAGAGACAAATGAAAGTTTTTAAACAGATAAGGATTTGTGAAGATACTGAATAGACAAAGTGCTTTATATATATTAAATTGTAAAAACAGTAATCTGTAAAATAATCTAAAAAAATCAAGATGATACTTATATTTTGTAGCCCAGCGGCAGACACAACTTCTCTAGTCGGCACTGTGTGCAAAAGATAGAAACTTTTTTTTTTTACAAGAACACAAAAGAACTAGCCCCACTAGCCAAGAGATACACAGAGGAGATGTTTGTTTACACAATAGCCTACCAGACAGCAAGCACTAGAGACAAATGAAAGTTTTTAAACAGATAAGGATTTGTGAAGATACTGAATAGCCAAAGTGCTTTATATATATTAAATGGTAAAACAGTAATCTGTAAAAATAATAAAAAAATCAAGATGATACTTATATTTTGTAGCTGAGCTGCAGTCACAACTTCTCTAGTCATCTCTGTGTGCAAAGACAGAAACTTTTTTACAAGAACACAAAGAACCAGCCCCCACTAGCCTAGAGATAATTACACAGAGGAGATGTTTCAGTTTACACAATAGCCTACCAGACAGCAAGCACTAGAGACAAATGAAAGTTTTTAACAGATAAGGATTTGTGAAGATACTGAATAGACAAAGTGCTTTATATATATTAAATTGTAAAAACAGTAATCTGTAAAAATAATCAAAAAATCAAGATGATACTTATATTTTGTAGCTCAGCTGCAGTCACAACTTCTCTAGTCTGCACTGTGTGCAAAAGAGAGAAACTTTTTTTTTACAAGAACACAAAAGAACCAGCCCCACTAGCCAAGAGATAATTACACAGAGGAGATGTTTCAGTTTACACAATAGCCTACCAGACAGCAAGCACTAGAGAAAAATGAAAGTTTTAAACAGATAAGGATTTGTGAAGATACTGAATAGACAAAGTGCTTTATATATATTAAATTGTAAAAACAGTAATCTGTACAGATAATCAAAGAAATCAAGATGATACTTATATTTTGTAGCTCAGCTGCAGTCACAACTTCTCTAGTCTGCACTGTGTGCAAAAGACAGAAACTTTTTTTTTTTTTTTAGAAGAACACAAAAGAACCAGCCCCACTAGCAAGAGATAATTACACAGAGGAGATGTTTGTTTACACAATAGCCTACAGACAGCAAGCACTAGAGACACATGAAAGTTTTTAAACAGATAAGGATTTGTGAAGATACTGAATAGACAAAGTGCTTTATATATATTAAATTGTAAAAACAGTAATCTGTAAAAATAATCAAAAAAAATCAAGATGATACTTATATTTTGTAGCTGAGCTGCAGTCACAACTTCTCTAGTCTGCACTGTGTGCAAAAGACAGAAACTTTTTTTTTTTACAAGAACACAAAAGAACCAGCCCCCACTAGCCAAGAGATAATTACACAGAGGAGATGTTTCAGTTTACATAATAGCCTACCAGACAGCAAGCACTAGAGACAAATGAAAGTTTTTAAACAGATAAGGATTTGTGAAGATACTGAATAGACAAAGTGCTTTATATATATTAAATTGTAAAAACAGCAATCTGTAAAAATAATCAAAAAAAAATCAAGATGATACTTATATTTTGTAGCTCAGCTGCAGTCATGACAGGGTGGTATCCATGAGCACAGAGATCATTGGACAGGCATACACAGCACCCATGTGACCAATATTGGAATACACATCACCCTCCAGGGGTAGGGCCCATGTGTGGATGGCCGATACCAGCCTCCACAATATTCACCTCCAGTATGCAGCATGCTATCCACCTTGCATACAGACATATGCCACACTATGCTGTTAGACATGCTACATGTCCATAGTCTGATCTGAAAGACATACATCATGGACAACCACCATCCTACGACTAGGATGGCCACATGCTGGACAGATCCCTGTGCCATACCTGTGACATATTCCCACCATACCATGCAGCCCTGTCCACATAGCTGCACATATCATCCCTGTCATACATGGTGTGATGGCCATATGGTAGATGTAGTATCATCTATCTGGATCAGTAATGTGTCACTGATGCCCCTCGTGGTGGTGTAATGGGTGCTGGATACAGCTAGGAAACCCAGCCCATACATGCTATAGCCGATAACCTTACCTGCGAATGATGTCTGACTAGCCATTGTCCCATGTCTATCACATGTGCAACACAGGTGATCCGTGGCAGGATGTTGAACAGCTGTACAGTGCAGTGTAGATGTCTATAGCAAAACAGATGCATGTAAAGGTTTCCATGCGTACTTGGTGCATTGTCACTGCCCAAGTCTAGTAAGGCTGTGTCTGTGTTGATATGTGACATATCCACAGCATCAAGGTCAACAGCATTACCGTGGATACATCAGGCATGAGTAGATAGGTAAGAACACCAGTGCAGGCAAACAGACATGCCCACATGGAGACAGATGTCACATGCAGTAGGAACACTAATGAGGTGACACACATATATGGGGATGATATCCAATGCATACTGGGTGTTACATGTGTGTGACACATACATGCCAGTCATGTTAGTGTCATGTTGATTTGCAAAGATAACTGTGCAGATGCACTAAAAATGTATGTGCAGCAGTATCACTGTACATGTCTGTAAATGTGACCTGTCACCTTCATAATTTCTTACAGATAATGCTGCATACACGCCTACCAGCATACAGCTGACAGGAGGATGATGTCATAATCCCGTACCTCCATGAGAACTATGAGGTTTTATTTAGCCATGTGCCACAGCATGCACAGCAGTGGGATGACCTGTGGCAGGATCTTTGCAGGAGGGTCAACGAAGTGGGTGGCCACAACCGCACCTACCAGCAGGTGCGCAGACACTGCATGGACCTGATACGTCATGCAAAACAGCGTGCCACTGCAATCGCCAGGGAACAAGGTGGAACAGGTGGTGGGCCACCAACCCAGCCTCCACACACACACACACACACACACACACAGAGGAGCTACTGGCCAGTCTAGGAACACCCTCGGAACAGCCCCCCCCAACCACTAGCTGCCATCGTGGAGGTGGGTGTCTCCCAACCAATGAGCCTGGAGTTGCCTGGTAAGTCAGTACTGAACATATGGCCAGTATATCCCATGTACATGCATGTGTCAGTGTACATCATGTAATGTAACAACATATGCAAGGTATGTGGACACACATGCTTTATGCTACCCTGTGTATGCACCATACCTCTGAACTGTACAGGTATTTGCAGGATGTCCAGATGTCTGCCTCATATTGTCGGTGTGTTCCCCTTAATATCTGTCCCTTTCTGGCAAATAGCTGAGGAATGGAGTCATTTCATGTAAAACCCATGTGCATGCAAACCTATTAGTCTAGCAGATTTCTAAGTTAGTAAGAGCAATATGTCACAGGTGTCCCTATATGTCCCCCATCATAGTAGGCTTTGTCCACATTTATTGTTCGAAGAGGTTGAGAGGTATGGTATGCACACATGTGCTGACTATATGCTATTGTACAGGCAAATGTGTTAACTTGCACTGTGCACCCTGTGGCTGTCATACAGTCATGGATAATGTTCATACTGCTGTGTCACCCTATACAGGTACCTCTGGCGTGCCACACAGACAAGAGTCCGTTGCAGGTGAGACTGTCATCGGTATCAGGCATGTCAAAGCATAGATCTATTCACCATGTGACCAGTTAATACATGGATATACAGGTCGCATCACCCATCATCCACACAGGCCACCCATGTGCAATATATACAACTGAAATGATACACAGACATGAAACTACAGTATTTGTCATTGCTACATGTGTGTCCAGCTGTGCATACAATGGTGGAGGTGTTCTACAATGGAGACATATGTACTATACAATGGAACAAAACGTGTGGTACACAAACCAGTACCGCACAGTGAGCAGTGATATGGGCAGACCACAGGCGTCACCATTGTGTTATATGCCCCTGCAATGGTTTCACACATTGTGATGTTCCATCCGACATGTCTGAGACATGTAGCGTTTTGGTTGCAATATTGTCACAATTTCCCATAACCCATACCCCACATACAACACATACACCTGTTGTCTGCATAGCCCTGTGGATGGTGACATATCCAACATCTATGGGTGTATGTCATATGGGACAACACAGACATGTGTGATAGACGGCCATCACATGCATGACCAACACATATGCACACATGGCCATGGGGGATGGCCAGAGACACGTAGCCACACAGAAGACGGGATGTGGATGCACCCTGTCCCACTTTGTCCACACATGGTCCAATTACAGCCGTACTAGACTGATTGTACAGGTGATGTGGTACGCTGCACATCCTAAATGCCTGTGCACAGCTAGTGGAGGTGTCAGTGACGTGTACCTCATAAGATGTGTTGAACATGATGTCTGTGTCATAGCATGACGGTAGTCACCTTCACAGATTCCACTGACAGTGACACCAGGCCACAGAAACTGTACTTTTCCCCTCCCGCCATAGGACATCACTGTTAGCTGTGTACCTTGTGTGCATGGTACATCAATGTCATGTGTGAAATGGTGATGTGACAGGTCCGCTATGTGTGGACATGGTTGCCAGGCAGCTAACACTCTGTAGTCATCGTACAGGGATGTCATCTGTATGTCCTACAGTGACATGTCACATGACACAGCATGACACAGCATGGTTGGGTGTGTATACACCTCAGTATCGTAAGTCACAATCCACAGGTATGTCATAGGTATGCATGCAGTTCTGGATATGCAATGCGTACATAACATGCACTGTTTAGCAATATAGATGCCTCATGATGCCATGCAATGGCACAGTGTCTGTACATCACACTGTACAGCAATGTAGATGGCTCACAGTCCCCTACCATGCCCATGCACATTTGCTCAACATGCATACTATCATGCATATGGACAACACCGCAATGTGATACCCAGTACGACGCTGTACATGTGTCAGGACACCATTGTGTCAGGCATGCACGCATGTTAATGCACACGTCAGCAGATTACATGTCAAGGTCACATCAGCCATGTGTACTGTTATCCTCTTCTGGTCCACATGGTGTATCACGGGGATGCATGCATACTACCATGATCGTGTGAATTGCATGGATAATGATATGACACCTGCCTGCTGTAGTGTGCATTCCAGGGGGCATGCTTACAAACACTATTGATGTCTGAGCTGCATGCTGTCAGCTGTATCACAAGCATGCTGCATGCCATCTGTCATCTCACATGCATGGTGTGTCAGTGTGTGTGTCAGTGTGTGTGTCAGTGTGTGTCAGTGTGTGTGTCTGTGTGTGTCAGTGTGTGTGTCTGTGTGTGTGTCAGTGTGTGTGTCAGTGTATGTATGTGTGTCAGTGTGTGTGTGTCAGTGTGTGTGTGTGTCAGTGTGTGCGTGTGTCAGTGTGTGTGTCAGTGTGTGTGTGTCTATTATAATTTAGAGTCTTTCTTTGCATTCACAGGTGAAGTAGGTGCGTTACCCTCCTGCGGTCCATCTGATAGTCTCCCCACAGATGCTAGCAGTGATGAACATATGCACGAGGTACAGGCAGGGATATCAGGGGCGGAATCTGTGCCAATGGTTGCCATCCCAGCTATGTCCCCCTCTTCCCCGCACACAGTTCAGCTGCCAACACATACCGCATCTACAGTGACCATAGAAGAAGGACAGTCAGCATTTGTTAGTGTTGAACAGGAACGTGTGGTGGCTAATGGTGGCAGTATACTGACTGCAGATGTGCCACACAGGCATGTGGCTGGTGCTGCTCATAGGAGGACCTCTGGCAGACATGCACCTGCAGGACATAGTGCAGCAGTTGGGATCACCAGACGCATGTTCCAGACTGTAATGGCAGCACAGGCACGTGCTGAACGGCAGAACAGAGAAGGGCAGAGGCTGCAGAGGTCTGCTATCAGTACCCTAAACAACAACATCCAGGCATTGGCAGGTGCTCAACATCAGCTTGCTGATGTTCTGGACAGGCGATTGGGTGACAGCATCAGAATCCTCGACCGTGGCATGGCAATCTGCGAGTGTGAGCTGTCTGTGCTGGAACATCTGGTAGGGTTGAGGCGTAGGACATATGGACGTAGGCCAACTACACCACCTAGTGCAGGTCAACGTGAGCGTGCCACCTCACATGGCCGCTTCCATAGTGCCGGTAGCAGTAGCAGTGCAGCTGGTGCTGTTCTGTCCACACCAGGTCACAGCAGGCCACGTAGATGTGGCCCTGGACGTTCCCAGTGGGGACACGGTTCCAGTGGCCATGTGTCGTCGGACAGTAGCCATTCTGTACCTCTGCCTGGTAGTGCCCGTGCAACCCCTGGCAGGCACAGGACACGTGGCCGTGGCCGGTCACAGTGAGCTGTACAACCTGGTCTGTACAATCTGGAGCTGTTCATAATACCCTTGTGTAGGCCTCACAAATGACAGAACTGTGTGCACACATACACGCACACAGCAAATACAACTGTAGGGCTCCACAACACCCACATGCATACAGAACAGCCATGTCCATTCAAATCACCGGCCCTTACCTGCATACATGATGTCATCCATTGGTGCAGCCTATGCCCCTGGCAAACAGTATCACCCTGTGCATACGATGAAGCCTGTGCCGCATCCCTGTCATCCACACCATCGGTGCAGGGATATGCTCAAATGGTCTGATGCACAGGGTGAACAGAATAGTGAGAGGTGTATCCAACATTACTTGTGTATGCATATTGAGGGATGTGTATGTTGCATTGGACGTGTGTAAATACTGAGAGATGTGTATGTGACATCAGTGGTGCACTGTCGACATGCACCAGTTATACCATGTAGTCCAGGTGCAGCACGCATTGTGATATGTTCACAGTATGCATCTCGGTTACAACAGTAACAGCATGTTGGTAATGATGCCCTGGTTCCCTCCTATGGTGTACTGGCATGTGCCTACAGGTAGCAGTGTTTGCAGTCCCCCATGTGTAACTGTGGAGTACTCACAGGCACGTATGGCAATATCAGCATGCTAAATGTACCCTCAACCTGACTGTTGGAAAGTCGAACATGACCAGATGTCTGAACATGACACAGATGTCCGCACATATACTGCACCTGAAGCATGTGGTCAGATGAACAGGCTACAGCGGACAGAGATGTGACATACATACCGGGAAACATTACAGGTATGGTGACATGGTGCAGGGGTTGTACACAGCGGTCTGGCCAATGATGACGTTAGAGGCCACCTGATAGCATGAGGCCACACTGTGTAGCAGTAATACCCTGTCACAGTACAGGAACATGGCCACATTCATGGGATCTACAGCACTATAACGCACACCCCATAGTGTTGAGGTGTGGACCCTTGCCTGTGGTCATCACCCTCGCAGTACTTTGCACATGATGTGGCACAGAGAAGAGACATGCACAGGTAGCCAGTATGGCTGGGACCGATGGCATCAACAGGGTAGTAGACTGCATCACCATGAGGGGTTAGTGATCCTGTTTCCACAGTATGGTAACATACACCCTCACACCAAGCACCAGACAGCCATACATACATACATACACACTGTGGTGACCAGATATGTGTGTACGCATAGCCGATGTGTGTGATGCACCACACCTGCCGACGTCATGCTTTCCACACTGCAGTATGTACAGATCTCTACAACGGTGTACAGGGATGTGTTACAACTGGGACATAGTCTCCACCATATGTGGCATGTGGGGTCACACAAGCGGACACACATGGCAGTGCTGGGAATGATACACCTGCCATATGATGAGCCGTTTGATAGACATGCAGCGGTAATGTCCACAGTATGTGTACCAACGCTATGTCTGGCAATTGTGTGGCTATATGCACACGGGAGGATGTCAGTGATACAGGTGTCACGTGACATACAGTTGGTAACACCTGACCGCTGTGTATGCGTTATGTCATCACCATCAAGTAACAGTGACATAGCGTACTGTTTGCACATGGCATGGTAGGATGGCGTGTGACACACCTGTGAGCCATCCCCGGCACACATACATCTACACAAGTGGATCACCACTTTCTGTGCACACAGCGCGCCATACGTGATGTACAATCAACCGTACTGTCTGTATGTCACCATATACAGGTGTCAATGATGGGGCTGCATTGCGACTGCATGTTGTAGTTAGGCACAGCTGTGTTACGGACATCGGCCATTGCACATGCATGGTTGCTGCATGCACAGTACAGATTGTACATGTGCGTTGGTCCTACATGTGTCTCCTGTAGCCATGTTTGTATGCATTGCTATTGGTGGACATTTGTGTTGCCATACATAACACATGGACTGTGGTATGATATCACGGGTGTCATGGGCGACTACTACAGGGGAATGTGTCCTCCGTCAACATTGCTACCTCCTGTACTGTGAGCATTCAACAGACATGGACCCACCTTCCATTTGCGTGCGTATGATTGCTTAGGCCACTGTTCTGCATGGGGGACAGCAAAGGCTTAGCTATGTACATATGTGTTGTGTGTGTGGTCCATGCACACATCCACTACAATCACATGTTTGACATATCCAAACATGTGTGTTAGGTAGTGTGCAACAGCACTCATCTGTCACAGCTGTGTAAGACCCGGGGCCCCTGGTATGTCTTGAGCTGACCTGGTCATGTATAGTGGTATAATTGCAATGCATAACACCTGTTGGAACCCTGTCAGTACATGTGTACTCTGCACAGTTGCTGTAGACCTCTGTACAGTCCACTGGTCATGTGTCACACGGTGTTGTGGTAATGTATGTCTGTGTATTGCTGAACCAACTACATGGTGATGTCTTGAGGGCTACAGTGTAGACTGCGGTGTGTACGTCTGTGATCTGCACCTGTGACAGCTGTGATGGCAGCTGAGTGTGTACTGGTCACTGCATGTGTGTGACCGCTCTGTGCGTGGGGACAGTCATACCTTACTGTGCCCTTCCGTGTTTAGACTCTGTCTGCATGCAGGATGGCCCGCCCTGTGCATGGGGACAGTTATACCTTACTGTGCCCTTCCGTGTTTTGACTCCATCTGCATGCAAGATGGCCCTTTGCAACTGCTAAGTGTGTGAGCATGCCCAGTACGCTGTTGTGTAGATGGACACACATGACAGTCAAACTGAGCCCTTGCATGTTGAGACTCCGTCTGCATGCAAGGCGGCCCTTTGCAACTGCTAAGGGTGTGTGCATGCCAGTGCAGCTGTTGTGTAGATGGACACACATGACGGTCAAACTGAGCCCTTGCGTGTTGAGACTCCGTCTGCATGCAAGGCGGCCCTTTGCAACTGCTAAGTGTGTGAGCATGCCCAGTGCAGCCATTGTGTAGATCGACACACAGTACAGTCCGAACAGTCGTATATTACTAAGCGTGTGGCCATGCCCAGTGACACCTTGTGTCGGTGATGTCCCTCTGTGCATGGGCATGGCCGTTGACATCCTGTATAGCCATGGTGGTCATCCAGGCAACAGATGTCCATTTTCAACGTCACGATGGATGCCTGCGGTACACACTGGTCGACTATCTTGAAGGGTGTATTGTCTGTGGTGCATCCCGTGTCTATGTCTTGTTGTTGTGATGCTCCGTAAATCTTACGTTGACCCGACCACCCCACTGCCGTGTGTTTGTCTCGTCTACCGTGGGACAGTAATATGTCTGTATGCTTTCAGACTGATCACTCTCTATACAATCCCTGTCGGCATCCTTGTCAGTGCGGATGATGACCGTGCCTAAGTATGCCTCTGCGATGGCTGTGTTTAGTAATCTCGGTAGCGCGTTCTGTAAATGTGTCATGCTGTAGTGTGATAGGATAGTTAGGTGTATGTTCGACTCCCAGCCCTGCCAAGTGTGTGTGTGTGTGTGTGTGTGTGTGTGTGTGTGTGTGTGTGTGTGTGTGTGTGTTTGCGTGCATGCTCCCGTCTGCCTGGGGACTCAGTCTTGCTTTTAGACGCCTCACACCACAGAAATTTCCTACCAACGTCTTTGCCTTTGCGGATGATGACACGCACCTAGATGTCTGCCTCTGGGACTGCTGTGTTTAGTAATCTCAGTAGCGTGTTCTGTAAATGCGTCATGCTGTAGTGTGATAGGGTAGTTAGGTGTATGTTCGACTCCCAGCCCTGCCAAGTGTGTGTGTGTGTGTGTGTGTGTGTGTGTGTTTGTGCATGCTCCCGTCCACCTGGGGACTCAGTCTTGCTTTTAGATGCCTCACACCACAGAAATTTCCTACCAGCGTCTTTGCCATTGCAGATGATGACACGCACCTAGTTGTCTGTCTCTGGGACTGCCGTGTTTAGTAATCTTGGTAGCACGTTCTGTAAATGCGTCATGCTGTAGTGTGATAGGGTAGTTAGGTGTATGTTCGACTCCCAGCCCTGCCAAGTGTGTGTGTGTGTTTGCGGGCATGCTCCCGTCCGCCTGGGGACTCAGTCTTGCTTTTAGATGCCTCACACCACAGAAATTTCCTACCAACATCTTTGCCTTTGCGGATGATGACATGCACCTAGATGTCTGCCTCTGGGACTGCTGTGTTTAGTAATCTCAGTAGCGCGTTCTGTAAATGCGTCATGCTGTAGTGTGATAGGGTAGTTAGGTGTATGTTCGACTCCCAGCCCTGCCAAGTGTGTGTGTGTGTGTGTTTGCGCGCATGCTCCCATCTGCCTGGGGACTCAGTCTTGCTTTTAGATGCCTCACACCACAGAAATTTCCTACCGATCTCTTTGCCTTTGCGGATGATGACACGCACCTAGATGTCTGCCTGTGGGACTGCTGTGTTTAGTAATCTCGGTAGCGCGTTCTCTAAATGTGTCATGCTGTAGTATGATAGGGTAGTTAGGTGTATGTTCGACTCCCAGCCCTGCCAAATGTGTGTGTGTGTGTGTGTGTGTGTGTGTGTGTGTGTGTGTGTGTTTGCACGCATACTCCCATCCACCTGGGGACTCAGTCTTGCTTTAGGCGCCTCACACCACAGGAATTTCCTACCGGCGTCTTTGCCGCTGCGGATGATGACACGCATCTAGATGTCTGCCTCTGGGACTGCTGTGTTTAGTAATCTCGGTAGCGCGTTCTGTAAATGCATCATGCGGTAGTGTGATAGGGTAGTTAGGTGTATGTTCGACTCCCAGTCCTGCCAAGTGTGTGTGTGTGTGTGTGTGTGTGTGTGTGTGTGTGTGTGTGTGTGTGTGTGTGTGTTTCCAGCTGCATGACAACAGTACATTGCTTTTGCAGTATTCACTCTCCATAACATCCGTGCGGCGTCTTTGCCTTTCATGCTTCTGTCTGCAGGCTAGACGTATGCCTGTGTGAATCCTGTGATCAACTAATCATGGTGGCGCATTCTGTAACTGCATAATGCTGTAGGTGGATGGTACAGTGGTTACGTTTGTGTTCTGCTCCCAACCCTGCACCACGTGTATGTTGTATGTGTGTGTGTGTGTGTGTGTGTGTGTGTGTGTGTGTGTGTGTGTGTGTATGTATCTATATATATATATATATATATATATATATATATATATATATATATGTATATATATATATATATATATATATATATATAACACCTATATATATATATATATATATATAGCTATATATATATATATATATATATATATATTTATATATATCTATCTATCTATCTATATATATATATATATATATATATATATATATATATATATATATTGTATATAGATATGTATGTTGGGATTATCACTCTTGAATGTGTTGCATTATCTGTACGTGAGCACCTTGGATGTATGTACATCTGCTATGGCTCTGTGATAGTGCACATACTGTGTGCTGTACTGATCGTGGGTTATACTTGTGTAGTGACCGGTTATTGTGTTGCTTGGTATTACACGGGCATTGGAAACAATGTTAGTACAGCACCTTTGAATGGTCGTATGCACATCTCGGCAACAGTCAGCAGTGGTTATTACATTGGAGTGTGAGTATGGCTCATATCCATTATGTAGTAACTTACAATTCTATGCAACTCAGGTTAACATTACAGACTCACGTTTATCCACAGGTTGTGGTACAGATCTCAGGACTGTATGTGTATACATTGACAGGTGCAGGACTGGGTTGTGTTGGATGCATGGAGGGTGTCCATGGCCAGTAATGGGGATCTCTACAGCCTGGCAGGTATGGTCTGTGACTGTCCCACAACCTCCTGTATATGGCTGACACATGCTGTACCTGTGTATATGCAGACACACACAATTACCACAAACAGCTATGGCTATCACATACACAAACCTATTGCATCACCATTGGGCCATGCAATAACCGTTGTCCCTCACACACACACACACCTACATGTACATTGGATGGCTCAATGACAGCTCTGGAAATGTAACACCACACCCTGTGCATATGATGTCACCTGTGCCACCACCTGTGATGTGTAACATTGATGCAGTATCAGACTAACCTGGTGCTGATGCACACAGTGGCTTTATTCCACTGTATTGATGTTAGCATGCTGTTAACACACAGTGTGTTACTTCCAGGTGTATATCAGCAGGCATGATGCACTGCAGCTATGACCATCACTGTAGCATAGTTTACAGCACTGTTAATTCTGATGATGTATTCTCCATCCATGTGCCATTTCACTGATGTTTGTAGTATTGGCAGCATGTGTGTCTGAGTGTGCAGTATGTGTGTGATGTGTGTAGTACACATGTATACATGCTTGCAAGCATACACGACATTACGGGCTTCACCATTCGTACACTAGCTTACTCATTCTTCCACACTCCACACGCGCAGACTGCTAACACACATGCACACATGCTTACCGGGCTTACTGGCGCGCACGGGCACAGAACACACTGTGGGCATGTTTGCAGGTCACATCGGTGGTATCCATGGTGTACACCATCAGTCTCCTGGCGTTCCTAGGATAGCTCATAACACGCCTCTTCTACTGAGTACTGACAGCAAACATGTGACACTGCTCCGGTGAGGTTACAGTGTTTTATAAATACACACTCATGTTGTCACCTATCTTCTACTCTAATAGTCCCCTTAACCTACACTACACTGTAGAGGCTTGGCCCATAGGCTTGGCATGTTGTGATTCACTATCCTCAGCCTCACTTGCATCACATTGCCTACAAATGCTTCGTTACATCTCTGACAGAGCGTTTCCACACTTAAGTACCAGTACGCAGTAGCCATGTTGTCTCCAGCTTGCCATTCATCTGCATGGTGTACTAACATCTAACTAAACCTACATTTTGTATGTATATTATGCATATATGACTTGTTTTGAAGCGCAGCGCGTTCTCGTGGCGCAGCGCTACGCTTCCACACCGGAGATCGGGGGAGGACAACTACTGTTTTATTGATATCCAATGGACAAAGCTGCCACTGGCTTTGGACTTGGACATTGGCATGCTTCTTCGACTGTGTTCATACTGTATTTGCAGCTGTCATTGCTCCGTTTAGCAATGTGCAGAACGTTAGTCGCCTAACATCCGGGTACATTTCTGCACATAACTCTGCTCTTGCACAGACAGCTTACTGTTTTCATGTATCAGCGTAATTACATCATTTGCATAGCTTTCACATACAAATGGGGTATGTTGCAAATCAACATTGTCCGTGCAATGTTCATGTTACAGCGGTCTTGCATGCCCCTACAGGTGTTTGCTGAATAGCCTGGCAGACATCTTTCCTTGCTGTACTCTCCTCAATCCATACATGCGGAGGCTTACGTGTATCTTAGCATAGGCTTTGCTGTGTGATATGTCTATTTGTGGTGTATGCATGGCTGTGGGTATGTCCCACTGTCATCATTGGTAAAGGTGACAGCCCTATAGGTACTTCATGTAGACTGCTGTGTCATTTGACATGTCAGCACATACTTGCGGCCAATACTGAACTTCCTACTGCAGCGCTTTTCATACCTTTTGAGTTATCTTGTGGTCGATAATGCTGTTTCCTCAGACATGTATCTGTTTCTGATTATGCCTCTCAACCTCCTAGAGCAAAACATCTGTACAAAGACTAACAAGATGGGGGACAAATAGGGGAAGATTTTAAATATTGCTCTTACAAACATAGATAGTTGACAGTTTAATAGGTTTTGCATTAGTATGACTTTTCTGAGGGATTTGGGGTCTTAAACTCAAATGTGTGTCATTATTTAATGACGTCAGTTCTCAGGTATTTGCCAGACAGGTACAGATTGTAAGAGGAACACACCAAACATATGAAGCATACATCTGCACATTCTCTGAGACTCTGTACAGTTCACGGTATGTTTCTGATACAGGATATAAATTTTCTTACTCCAATACACACAATATATGGCGCCATCACAGGCCAGATGCCATTACTTTCCTATTGCAGGCCACACCCACCCAGAGGGTTATATTCCTCACACAGGCCAACAGGTACTTATCCACACTAATTATTCTATCATGTATCTTATGTATGCGGTATTTGTGCTTTCCATCAGTGGCAGAGCTCCGTCACAGTATGGGGACTGGACACTGTATCGGTGACACTACATGACACCCTGAGGGACACATGTCTTTTGAGTCTATTAACCTTCCACATTGACTTTCACAGGGCATACGTTGTCATTCACATTTGTGGAAATACATGCTTTTGACTTGTACATGTTTTGTCATTTGTCCTGACGTCTTTCTTCTCACCTGTCCACCTAGTATCACTAGTTCTGTACATTTATTTTAGGACGGGTTACCTTCCTTACCTCTCACCTGTACACATTATGGGTAAGCTTGAGCTTGACCTATGATTCTGTTACATTTGTCATAATAATGTGCCTTTCTGGTAGATTGCTGGCAAGGCATGATGGACTGTGTGGTTGGGTAATAATGACTGACATTTCTATTTCATGATTACTAACTCTCCATAACAATCATATTCCTGACTACGCCATTATTCTATCAATGTTCTGACTTTGTCTGGGGTATATTTAATATAGTCCCTATTTGTATTTCATGTACTATGCCTTAGTCCAACTGTTTTATACTGACAGTTTGGCGGGTATGGATTTACCATCTTGGTCGTCTGCATGTCCATCCATGATAATCGCCTGCATGACACTGATGTAGGTCCCTACGTCTTCCCCAGTGGTTTACACAATATCCAGTAGATGGGTTGCACCTTTTGGAGGAATATGAAGTGTGCTATACCCACATAGGTATATTGATCACTCCTATGGGGCGTACCTAATAGATCTGTGCCAACCAACACCTAGGCCCATTTCTGCATACCCATGATTCCCATACCTGACACCCCTCCAAAGTACCCATTAGACATGTTTAATGTGAGTGATAATAAAGTGTGAGGACACTTCTGAGCACTCCTCACTCTGGGATATCAGGTTGTATGTCATACATTCTATCGACCCATGTGTTATTACCCTTGCACCTACTACTGTTGCATGTACAGCTATATCATAGTTGCAGTTGTGACATCTTTGCATCAATGACTGTTAAGCACTTCATACGGGATCAATATCTGGGGTCCTGCAAAAGGACACTATATTCATGTTTAATGTGTAGAACTTGCAGGCCCTGTCACACTGGTACCTTCCGGGCAATGGTTTGGAAAGCAGCCGGTGTATTCTCCTTTTCATGCATGTCTTTCTGTCTATCCATAATAGCTATCCATGACCTATTTATGTACATGTGTTATATGTACAGGGACATATGTTTGTTGTGTATATATCTCTTCATGTATCGTGTGTGTATAGATATATATATGTACATATATACATATGTCTGTACATTCCTCATTTCATAATTTGCTTTTGGTTTATGTCTGTGGATATATGTGTATATATATATCCATATCATACCTTTCAACTGTACAGATTTTAGCTACATGTACAGCTGTTTGCCTCTTATCTTTGGTCCATTTTTCATAACCTTGTGTCTATCTGGCAGCTTAGTGGCATATCATTAAAGACTGGCGTTGGTAAATAATGACAAACATTTCAGATTCGTCTTCATACCCTTCAGAGAATCCATATTGGTAACACACCTGTTATTCTATCCACTTTCTACACTATATGTTTTGTTAGGGCAATATCTGGGGATTGTCCTATTTGTACCAGTTGTTTTCATGGCTTTGTCGGTTTGATACTTTACAGGGGTTAACAGGTATAGGCCATGTACATAGAATGTGGAGAAAACAGCAGGCGCTTGCATATCTATTGTGGGTTACATATGTTTCATAGATATTTGTGCTACGTGAACTTTCATAATTCTGACCGTAACAGTTACATACCTGTATTCCGGTTTACGGACTGCTTCTGAAACACATGTTCACCTTTACATATTTAAATGTGTACAGCAGGAACACATTCATTACGCTTTCAAGTTATATGTGCAGTGGTGATAGGTCAAGCGGGACTGCATTCACGTTGGTCGGATGCCAGAACCACTATTCTATTGGTGTTCTCCCTCATTGATATGCATACCCATAGTACTTAGCTACATCAACATACACCTCACCTTCACCTACAACACAGGCATCCATTCTCCTGCTGGGAAAAGCGCGGTACTACATATTACACATTCCCTAGCCTACTGCTGTGGACCCCAGCTGCATTGTTAATCACTCCGAGGATATGCAGAACACCAAGGCATATGGTCAGGCACATACAGGTCTTTATTGCCAGGGTGTTCATGTAGTGATCTGGGTTTAGGCTTGTCCACCTGGTGAAAGGAACTTCCCTGGCCGAGCTTCAAATGTCAGATGAAGCATATAGACAGGGTGTTTCTCCCTATTATGAAGTTTTACCTGTGTTTATAGCCACAGGTGTTTGGGCACCTGTCATCAGCTTATTCTGTTGGCAATACATATTATGGGTGGGGTTATTTACAGTCCATACTCCATGGTGAGGGGTGTTCCCATTCACATTTGACTATTACCTGTATACAGTCTTACGGGGATTATTATTTTAGACATGAAGTGACTACAGGTATGCAGTTGTACATTACACAAATGTGAAGGGTTGTTGCACTAAATATGTACGGACCACACCTCTCAACCTCTTAGAGCACCAAAACTGCCAAAACCTACATGATGGGGAGACAGTTGGGACACATTTTAACGATTGCTCTTACAAGCTTAGAACGTTGGCAAAGGTAGAGATACTAGGTTTTGCATTAGTATGAAGAAGCTTTTCTGAAGGATGTGAGTCTTAAACTCAGGCTATTTCTCATTATTTAGTGATGTCAATCCTCAGTTATTTACCACACTGGTGCAGATTGTGGGCACAACAACAATATGAGGCAAACCTCTGAAAAGGGTCATTCTTAAGGTTGCCACCTTTTCAAATGCCCAAAGTGGGACATGTTCTGTAGAAATGTCAGATTTGCCAGGACAAAACATACCTACAGCCGTGCATTAAGCAGTACAGAACTTAACCTTTTTGCACAAATAATAGCTTATTCTAGTAACATTTTGAATTGCTTATGCTACTTCACATAACATATAGAAGTTTCCTATATAAAATAACTGTTCGGGTGATGCACCACACCTGCCGACATCATGCTTTCCACACTGCAGTATGTACAGATCTCTACAACTGTGTACAGGGATGTGTAACAACTGGGACGTAGTCCCCACCATATGTGGCATGTGTGGTCACACAAGCAGACACACATGGCAGTGCTGGGAATGATACACCTGCCATATGATGAGCCGTTTGATAGACATGCAGCGGTAATGTCCACAGTATGTGTACCAACGCTATGTCTGGCAATTGTGTGGCTATATGCACACGGGAGGATGTCAGTGATACAGGTGTCACGTGACATACAGTTGGTAACACATGACCGCTGTGTAAGCGTTATGTCATCACCATCAAGTAACAGTGACATAGCGTACTGTTTGCACATGGCATGGTAGGATGGCGTGTGACACACCTGTGAGCCATCCCCGGCACACATACATCTACACAAGTGGATCACCACTTTCTGTGCACACATCCCTCCATACGTGATGTACAATCAACCGTACTGTCTGTATGTCACCATATACAGGTGTCAATGATGGGGCTGCATTGCGACTGCATGTTGTAGTTAGGCACAGCTGTGTTACGGACATCGGCCATTGCACATGCATGGTTGCTGCATGCACAGTACAGATTGTACATGTGCGTTGGTCCTACATGTGTCTCCTGTAGCCATGTTTGTATGCATTGCTATTGGTGGACATGTGTGTTGCCATACATAACACATGGACTGTGGTATGATATCACGGGTGTCATGGGCGACTACTACAGGGGAATGTGTCCTCCGTCAACATTGCTACCTCCTGTACTGTGAGCATTCAACAGACATGGACCCACCTTCCAATTGCGTACGTATGATTGCTTAGGCCACTATTCTGCACGGGGACAGCAAAGGCTTAGCTATGTACATATGTGTTGTGTGTGTGGTCCATGCACACATCCACTACAATCACATGTTTGACATATCCAAACATGTGTGTTCGTTGGTGTACAGCAACACTCATCTGTCACAGCTGTGTAAGACCCGGGGCCCCTGGTATGTCTTGAGCTGACCTGGTCATGTATAGTGGTATAATTGCAATGCATAACACCTGTTGGAACCCTGTCAGTACATGTGTACTCTGCATAGTTGCTGTAGACCTCTGTACAGTCCACTGGTCATGTGTCACACGGTGTTGTGGTAATGTATGGCTGTGTATTGCTGAAGCAACTACATGGTGATGTCTCGAGGGCTACAGTGTAGACTGCGGTGTGTACGTCTGTGATCTGCACCTGTGACAGCTGTGATGGCAGCTGAGTGTGTACTGGTCACTGCATGTGTGTGACCGCTCTGTGCGTGGGGACAGTCATACCTTACTGTGCCCTTCCATGTTTAGACTCCGTCTGCATGCAGGATGGCCCGCCCTGTGCATGGGGACAGTTATACCTTACTGTGCCCTTCCGTGTTTTGACTCCATCTGCATGCAAGATGGCCCGTTGCAACTGCTAAGTGTGTGAGCATGCCCAGTATGCTGTTGTGTAGATGGACACACATGACAGTCCAAACTGAGCCCTTGCATGTTGAGACTCCGTCTGCATGCAAGACGGCCCTTTGCAACTGCTAAGGGTGTGTGCATGCCCAGTATGCTGTTGTGTAGATGGACACACATGACAGTCCAAACTGAGCCCTTGCATGTTGAGACTCCGTCTGCATGCAAGACGGCCCTTTGCAACTGCTAAGTGTGTGAGCATGCCCAGTATGCCATTGTGTAGATCGACACACAGTACAGTCCGAACAGACGTGTATTACTAAGCGTGTGGCCATGCCCAGTGACACCTTGTGTCGGTGATGTCCCTCTGTGCATGGGCATGGCCGTTGACATCCTGTATAGCCATGGTGGTCATCCAGGCAACAGATGTCCATTTTCAACGTCACGATGGATGCCTACCGAGTACACACTGGTCGACTATCTTGAAGGGTGTACTGTCTGTGGTGCGTCCCGTGTCTATGTCTTGTTGTTGTGATGCTCCGTAAATCTTACATTGCCCCGATCACACCACTGCCGTGTGTTTGTCTACGTCTACCGTGGGACAGTAATATGTCTGTATGCTTTCAGACTGATCACTCTCTATACAATCCCTGTCGGCATCCTTGTCAGTGCGGATGATGACACGTGCCTAGAAGTATGCCTCTGGGATGGCTGTGTTTAGTAATCTCGGTAGCGCGTTCTGTAAATGTGTCATGCTGTAGTGTGATAGGATAGTTAGGTGTATGTTCGACTCCCAGCCCTGCCAAGTGTGTGTGTGTGTGTGTGTGTGTGTGTGTGTGTGTGTGTGTGTGTGTGTGTTTGCGCGCATGCTCCCGTCTGCCTGGGGACTCAGTCTTGCTTTTAGATGCCTCACACCACAGAAATTTCCTACCAACGTCTTTGCCTTTGCGGATGATGACACTCACCTAGATGTCTGCCTCTGGGACTGCTGTGTTTAGTAATCTCGGTAGCGTGTTCTGTAAATGCGTCATGCTGTAGTGTGATAGGGTAGTTAGGTGTATGTTCGACTCCCAGCCCTGCCAAGTGTGTGTGTGCGTGTGTGTGTGTGTGTGTTTGTGCATGCTCCCGTCCACCTGGGGACTCAGTCTTGCTTTTAGACACCTCACACCACAGAAATTTCCTACCGGCGTCTTTGCCATTGCAGATGATGACACGCACCTAGATGTCTGTCTCTGGGACTGCTGTGTTTAGTAATCTCGGTAGCACATTCTGTAAATGTGTCATGCTGTAGTGTGATAGGGTAGTTAGGTGTATGTTCGACTCCCAGCCCTGCCAAGTGTGTGTGTGTGTTTGCGCACATGCTCCCGTCCGCCTGGGGACTCAGTCTTGCTTTTAGATGCCTCACACCACAGAAATTTCCTACCAATGTCTTTGCCTTTGCAGATGATGACATGCACCTAGATGTCTGCCTCTGGGACTGCTGTGTTTAGTAATCTCAGTAGCGCGTTCTGTAAATGCGTCATGCTGTAGTGTGATAGGGTAGTTAGGTGTATGTTCGACTCCCAGCCCTGCCAAGTGTGTGTGTTTGCGCGCATGCTCCCATCTGCCTGGGGACTCAGTCTTGCTTTTAGATGCCTCACACCACAGAAATTTCCTACCGATCTCTTTGCCTTTGCAGATGATGACACGCACCTAGATGTCTGCCTGTGGGACTGCTGTGTTTAGTAATCTCGGTAGCGCGTTCTCTAAATGTGTCATGCTGTAGTATGATAGGGTAGTTAGGTGTATGTTCGACTCCCAGCCCTGCCAAGTGTGTGTGTGTGTGTGTGTGTGTGTGTGTGTGTGTGTGTGTGTATGTTTGCGCGCATGCTCCCGTCCGCCTGGGGACTCTGTCTTGCTTTTAGACGCCTCACACCACAGGAATTTCCTACCGACGTCTTTGCCTTTGCGGATGATGACACGCACCTAGATGTCTGCCTCTGGGACTGCTGTGTTTAGTAATCTCGGTAGCGCGTTCTGTAAATGCATCATGCTGTAGTGTGATAGGGTAGTTAGGTGTATGTTCGACTCCCAGTCCTGCCAAGTGTGTGTGTGTGTGTGTGTGTGTGTGTGTGTGTGTGTGTGTGTGTGTGTGTGTTTCCAGCTGCATGACAACAGTACATTGCTTTTGCAGTATTCACTCTCCATAACATCCGTGCGGCGTCTTTGCCTTTCATGCTTCTGTCTGCAGGCTAGACGTATGCCTGTGTGAATCCTGTGATCAACTAATCATGGTAGCGCATTCTGTAACTGCGTAATGCTGTCGTGTGGTACAGTGGTTACGTTTGTGTTCTGCTCCCAACCCTGCCACGTGTGTTGTATGTGTGTGTCTGTGTGTGTGTGTGTCTGTGTGTGTGTGTGTGTGTGTGTATGTATATATATATATATATATATATATATATATATATATATATATATATATATATATATATATATATATATATATATATATATATATATATATATATATATATATATATATATATATATATATATTTATATCTATATATATCTATATATATCTATATATATATATATATATATATATATATATATATATATATATATTGTATATAGATATGTATGTTGGGATTATCACTCTTGAATGTGTTGCATTATCTGTACGTGAGCACCTTGGATGTATGTACATCTGCTATGGCTCTGTGATAGTGCACATACTGTGTGCTGTACTGATCGTGGGTTATACTTGTGTAGTGACCGGTTATTGTGTTGCTTGGTATTACACGGGCATTGGAAACAATGTTAGTACAGCACCTTTGAATGGTCGTATGCACATCTTGGCAACAGTCAGCAGTGGTTATTACATTGGAGTGTGAGTATGGCTCATATCCGTATGTAGTAACTGACAATTCTATGCAACTCAGGTTAACATTACAGACTCACGTTTATCCACAGGTTGTGGTACAGATCTCAGGACTGTATGTGTATACATTGACAGGTGCAGGACTGGGTTGTGTTGGATGCATGGAGGGGTGTCCATGGCCAGTAATGGGGATCTCTACAGCCTGGCAGGTATGGTCTGTGACTGTCCCACAACCTCCTGTATATGGCTGACACATGCTGTACCTGTGTATATGCAGACACACACAATTACCACAAACAGCTATGGCTATCACATACACAAACCCATTGCATCACCATTGGGCCATGCAATAACCGTTGTCCCTCACACACACACACCTACATGTACATTGGATGGCTCAATGACAGCTCTGGAAATGTAACACCACACCCTGTGCATATGATGTCACCTGTGCCACCACCTGTGATGTGTAACATTGATGCAGTATCAGACTAACCTGGTGCTGATGCACACAGTGGCTTTATTCCACTGTATTGATGTTAGCATGCTGTTAACACACAGTGTGTTACTTCCAGGTGTATATCAGCAGGCATGATGCACTGCAGCTATGACCATCACTGTAGCATAGTTTACAGCACTGTTAATTCTGATGATGTATTCTCCATCCATGTGCCATTTCACTGATGTTTGTAGTATTGGCAGCATGTGTGTCTGAGTGTGCAGTATGTGTGTGATGTGTGTAGTACACATGTATACATGCTTGCAAACGCATACACGACATTGCACGGGCTTCACCATTCGTACACTAGCTTACTCATTCTTCCACACTCCACACACGCACACGGGCTAACACACATGCACACATGCTTACTCGGGCTTACTGGCGCGCACGGGCACAGACACACTGTGGGCATGTTTGCAGGTCACATCGGTGGTATCCATGGTGTACACCATCAGTCTCCTGACGTTCCCTAGGATAGCTCATAACACGCCTCTTCTACTGAGTACTGACAGCAAACATGTGACACTGCTCCGGTGAGGTTGCAGTGTTTTATACATACACACTCATGTTGTCACCTATCTTCTACTCTAATAGTCCCCTTAACCTACACTACACTGTAGAGGCTTGGCCCATAGGCTTGGCATGTTGTGATTCACTATCCTCAGCCTCACTTGCATCACATTGCCTACAAATGCTTCGTTACATCTCTGACAGAGCGTTTCCACACGTAAGAACCAGTACGCAGTAGCCATGTTGTCTCCAGCTTGCCATTCATCTGCATGGTGTACTAACATCTAACTAAACCTACATTTTGTATGTATATTATGCATATATAACTTGTTTTGAAGCACAGTGCGTTCTCGTGGCGCAGCGCTACGCTTCCACACCGGGGATCGGGGGAGGACAACTACTGTTTTATTGCTATCCAATGGACAAAGCTGCCACTGGCTTTGGACTTGGATATTGGCATGCTTCTTCGACTGTGTTCATACTGTATTTGCAGCTGTCATTGCTCCATTTAGCAACGTGCAGAACGTTAGTTGCCTAACATCCGGGTACATTTCTGCACATAACTCTGCTCTTGCACAGACAGCTTACTGTTTCATGTATCGCGTAATTACATCATTTGCATAGCTTTCACATACAAATGGGGTATGTTGCAAATCCCAACATTGTCCGTGCAATGTTCATGTTACGGGCGGTCTTGCACGCCCCTACGGGTGTTTGCTGAATAGCCTGGCAGACATCTTTCCTTGCTGTACTCTCACTCAATCCATACATGCCGGAGGCTTCGTGTATCTTGGCATAGGCTTTGCTGTGTGCTATGTCTATTTGTGGTGTATGCATGGCTGTGGGTATGTCCCACTGTCATCATTGGTAAAGGTGACAGCCCTATAGGTACTTCATGTAGACTGCTGTGTCATTTGACATGTCAGCACATACTTGCGGCCAATACTGAACTTCCTACTGCAGCGCTTTTCATACCTTTTGAGTTATCTTGTGGTCGATAATGCTGTTTCCTCAGACATGTATCTGTTTCTGATTATGCCTCTCAACCTCCTAGAGCAAAACATCTGTACAAAGACTAACAAGATGGGGGACAAATAGGGGAAGATTTTAAATATTGCTCTTACAAACATAGATAGTTGACAGTTTAATAGGTTTTGCATTAGTATGACTTTTCTGAGGGATTTGGGGTCTTAAACTCAAATGTGTGTCATTATTTAATGACATCAGTTCTCAGGTATTTGCCAGACAGGTACAGATTGTAAGAGGAACACACCAAACATATGAAGCATACATCTGCACATTCTGCGAGACTCTGTACAGTTGCGAGGTATGTTTCTGATACAGGATATAAATTTTCTTACACCAATACACACAATATATGGCGCCATCACAGGCCAGATGCCATTACATTCCTATTGCAGGACACACCCACCCAGTGGGTTATATTCCTCACACAGGCCAACAGGTGCTTATCCACACTAATTATTCTATCATGTATCTTATGTGTATGCCGGTATTTGTGCTTTCCATCAGTGGCAGAGCTCACGTACGAGTATGGGGGACTGGACACTGTATCGGTGACACTGCATGACACCCTGAGGGACACATGTCTTTTGAGTCTATTAACCTTCCACATTGACTTTCACAGGGCATACGTTGTCATTCACATTTGTGGAAATACATGCTTTTGACTTGTACATGTTTTGTCATTTGTCCTGACGTCTTTCTTCTCACCTGTCCACCTAGTATCACTAGTTCTGTACATTTATTTAGGACGGGTTACCTTCATACCTCTCACCTGTACACATTATGGGTAAACGCCCCGAGGCTTGACCTATGATTCTGTTACATTTGTCATAATAATGTGCCTTTCTGGTAGATTGCTGGCAAGGCATGATGGACTGTGTGGTTAGGTAATAATGACTGACATTTCTATTTCATGATTACTAACTCTCATAACAATCATATTCCTGACTACGCCATTATTCTATCAATGTTCTGACTTTGTCTGGGGTATATTTAATATAGTCCCTATTTGTATTTCATGTACTATGCCTTAGTCCAACTGTTTTATACTGACAGTTTGGCAGGTATGGTTACCATCTTGGTCGTACGCATGTCCATCCATGATAATCGCCTGCATGACACTGATGTAGGTCCCTACGTCTTCCCCAATGGTTTACACAATATCCAGTAGATGGGTTGCACCTTTTTGGAGAATATAGGCGTGTGCTATACCCACATAGGTATATTGATCACTCCTATGGGGCGTACCTAATAGATCTGTGCCAACTAACACCTAGGCCCATTTCTGCATACCCATGATTCCCATACCTGACACCCCTCCAAAGTACCCATTAGACATGTTTAATGTGAGCGATAATAAAGTGTGAGGACACTTCTGAGCACTCCTCACTCTACGGATATCAGGTCGTATGTCATACATTCTATCGACCCATGTGTTATTACCCTTGCACCTGCTACTGTTGCATGTACAGCTATATCATAGTTGCAGTTGTGACATCTTTTGCATCAATGACTGTTCGCACTTCATACGGGATCAATATCTGGGGTCCTGCAAAGGACACCTATATTCATGTTTAATGTGTAGAACTTGCAGGCCCTGTCACACTGGTACCTTCCGGGCAATGGTTTGGAAAGCAGCGGTGTATTCTCCTTTCATGCATGTCTTTCTGTCTATCCATAATAGCTATCCCATGACCTATTTATGTACATGTGTTATATGTACAGGGACATATGTTTGTTGTGTATATATCTATTCATGTATCGTGTGTGTATAGATATATATATGTACATATATACATATGTCTGTACATTCCTCATTTCATAATTTGCTTTGGTTTATGTCTGTGGATATATGTGTATATATATATCCATATCATACCTTTCAACTGTACAGATTTTCGCTACATGTACAGCTGTTTGCCTCTTATCTTTGGTCCATTTTTCATAACCTTGTGTCTATCTGGCAACTTAGTGGCATATCATTAAAGACTGACGTTGGTAAATAATGACAAACATTTCAGGTTACGTCTTCATACCATTCAGAGAATCCATGTTAGTGACACACCTGTTATTCTATCCACTTTCTATGTTTGTTAGGGCAATATCTGGGGATTGTCCCTATTTGTACCAGTTGTTTTCATGGCTTTGTCCGGTTTCGTACTTTACGGGGTTAACAGGTATGAGCCATGTACATAGAATGTGGAGAAAACAGCAGGCGCACTTGCATATCCTTATTGTGGGTTACATATGTTTCATAGATATTTGTGCTTACGTGAACTTTCATAATTCTGACCGTAACAGTTACATACCTGTATTCCGGTTTACGGACTGCTGCGAAACACATGTTCACCTTTACATATTTAAATGTGTGTACAGCAGGAACACATTCATTACACTTTCAAGTTATATGTGCAGTGGTCGTAGGTCAACCGGGACTGCATTCACGTTGGTCGGATGCCAGAACCACTATTCTATTGGTGTTCTCCCTCATTGATATGCATACCCATAGTACTTAGCTACATCAACATACACCTCACCGCTTCACCTACAACACAGGCATCCATTCTCCTGCTGGGAAAAACGCAGTACTACATATTACACATTCCCTATTGCCTACTGCTGTGGACCCCAGCTGCATTGTTAATCACTCCGAGGATATGCAGAACACCAAGGCATATAGTCCAGGCACATACAGGTCTTTAATTGCCAGGGTGTTCATGTAGTGATCTGGGTTTAGGCTTGTCCACCTGGTGAACGGAACTTCCCTGGCCGACTTCAAATGTCAGATGAAGCATATAGACAGGGTGTTTCTCCCTATTATGAAGTTTTACCTGTGTTTATAGACACAGGTGTTTGGGCACCTGTCATCAGCTTATTCTGTTGGCAATACATATTATGGGTGGGGTTGTTACAGTCCATACTCCATGGTGAGGGGTGTTCCCATTCACATTTGACTATTACCTGTATACAGTCTTACGGGGATTATTATTTTAGACATGAAGTGACTACAGGTATGCAGTTGTACATTACACAAATGTGAAGGGTTGTTACTGTAAATATGTACGGACCACACCTCTCAACCTCTTAGAGCACCAAAACTGTGCAAAACCTACATGATGGGGAGACAATTAGGGACACATTTTAACGATTGCTCTTACAAGCTTAGAACGTTGGTAGAATACTAGGTTTTGCATTAGTATGACTTTTCTGAAGGATGTGGAGTCTTAAACTCAGGCTATTTCTCATTATTTAGTGATGTCAATCCTCAGTTATTTACCACACTGGTGCAGATTGTCGGAGGCACACAACAACAATATGAGGCAAACCTCTGGTCATTCTTAGGGTTGCCACCTTTTCAAATGCCCAAAGTGGGACATGTTCTGTAGAAATGTCAGATTTTCCAGGACAAAACATACCTACAGCCGTGCATAGTACAGAACTTAACCTTTTTGCACAAATAATAGCTTATTCTAGTAACATTTGAATTGCTTATGCTACTTCACATAACATATAGAAGTTTCATATATAAAATAACTGTTTTATGCAACTATTAAAGAAACTTAGGAAATAACTTTGTCCTAAAATCTCAGGACATTTGCTATGTCTTGATTTTTTCACAGGACACAACTGCCTACAGAGGGACTGTTACTCGCAAAGTGGGACAGGTGGTAACCCTAGTCATTCTGCGAATATCTGGACAGTTGAGTGGTATGGTACGGACCTCTGTAATACGCTGTTGTGTTCTGGCACAGCAGTAGCTCAGCATTAAAGACTGCAGTCAGAACATGCTGACAGACAGTTGGGTTTCAGACTTCATACTCCGGACATTAATGCCAATGTGCAAACTGTTATTCTATCATATGTCTATGTTTCTAAGAGCTATCTTTACAGATTGTCCCTGTTTTTGGACCTTTGTCTCACTTGTATTCATGGCTCTGTCCAGATATCTTGCTCACACAGGTTGACAGGTATGGTCGGTCATGCCTGCACACAGTCAGTGCCCCTCACACTTGATCAGGGTTGACCTGTTTACGTCAGTGTCTTCCTCACCCTCGTGCCGTTTGCCACTATGCAAATGTGTGCATTATATTCTCCCTCCTATTCATGTCTGGACACGTGTGTCACGGGAAGGTGTTTTATCCTGGGTAGTAGGTTATGCATGCCCACTTAGGGCTGGACAGTGTCATGGACCTCCACTGCACGTTCTGACTTGTGTCCAGATATCTACAGGATTGGACATCATGCCGTCATACCCATTCTACTGTTTACACAGGTTGGTTATCCCATGAGGGATATCCTAAAAATTGTACAAGACCAAAACAAGTCAGATAACAAAGATTTTTGTGGCTTTACGAAAACGTGCAGGGGGTTTTACATGCAGGGGATGCATGGTTTGCAATCCTGACACTGCCTAGGGTGACAATACCTACTACATATGCGTAGGGGTCACTGTGTGTAGCTGTGTCTGCAACAAACCAGTGGACCAAGTACAGCTGGATTTAGTGGACGTTCTGGTATGGAGGCAGGTTGTGTGTTGTGGAGGGTATGCTGGGTAGGCCATTATGCATCCAGATGTGTTGCATTTGTTATGGCCAGTTCCATCAGGACCCATCTATGGGTATGTGATGGTGACGTATCTATACATTTGTCTTGCACATTTCCATATTCATATGTTTGTGGGATTGTGTTCTACACTATGGCCTGTCTGCTTGTCTTTCAGCTGTTTATACATGTGGTTGTGTTTCTTTCCACTTCACCTGCTGCCCCCTTGTACACCTCCGGTTCACCTTTTCTGCATACAACACAGTATTGCCTTTGAGGATTTTACCATTGACCACCCACCCCTCACACACAAATTCATCACACCCCATAGAGCACTTTTTTGGTTGTTGGCCCATGACACGGCCAGAGTTACACATTGACTACCCTACATGTGTCGGGTACCTTTATGGTTGTGTGGACTACCCTGCCATGTTTGCTTTCCACATGCTATACCTCATGCACATAGGTACACGCCCATACTTCACTTTCATTACTTGGTTGGTATATCTGGGTACTACCCATTCGACTGTGTCACATACACATTCGGATTATACAGCTGACTTCCGGATTTTGCCAGCCTGTTGTACTCATTGGTAGGATGGCACCTTTTCCTATGTCCAAGCTATTCCTTACACATGTCCGACTGTTGTGGACAATGCCTCCCCACAGTCGACGGTTGTGTTTCCACCTTTTCAATTGGCCACAGTGTGACATTTGTGGTGAACACAGCATATTTTACAGGCTGACACATACCCACAGTCAGTTCGGCAGATAGAATTACAATTCTTGCCTACATCTAAGCATTTTGGTGTCTTATTCTATTTCTTATGACATTTATGTAATATACGTTCAGTGAAATATGTTTAATGCAACTATTACATGACATCTACAGAATAATTATATCCTATATTCTCTGGACATTTGCCATTTTTACATGTTTGTGTCAGGACACATCTGCCCACAGAGGGACTGTCGCTCGCAAAGTGGGACAGGTGGTAATCTTAGTCAACGGTATGGATCATACTGTTCCTTTCGGCCTACATGTGTCCGTATTGTTATAGCTGTTTATATGCTCCTTCTGTTTCGTTTACATGCGTATGCTATTTCCTATCACATTTGGTATGTGACATACGGACATACCTTTTGTATGTGACTATTACATGCCTTGTGGGATATGATTCAGACATACGGTCACTACATATATCTACATTTCTCCTCATGTATTTTGTTATGGACATATCTGCACAGCTATGTTCCCTCCCTCACATTATGGGTCAGCTGGTGACCCTCTCCATTGGGTTGGACGTACCTACTGGCGGCACGCTAACATATGATACGTTTCACTTCCACATGGCATAGCTATCAACACTACGTTGGACTATGGACACACGGTTTTATGTCATTTGTTCAAGGGTAGGGACCCGTTATTCCCTACCGTGCATTTGTGTTTGATTCTTCATTTTCTGTTCGCAGGGACTATCTTGCATACTTTGCATAAGTTTCAGTATCCACGGACACTGATAGGTGCGATTACTATTGCAGGCAGAATATAATATTCAGCAGTTTAGGTTGCTCATCGACAGCCGACATTGACACGCCTCCATGCGCAACTTCATTACGCCACATGCACTCATGCACGTTTCCTATGCACGTGGCTGTGGCGGCTGCGCACCTTCATTAATATGCATATGGCGCGACTACTCCATATATACGTCGCACGGACAGCGCAAGCCTTACGCCAGCCTTGCGCCAAGCTTCATGAATCCCGGGGAATCACATTACCGGTTCAATTGAAGCTTAATAAATCACTTATTAGGAGAAAAGAAATATCATATTGCTTTGCTTTTAAGTTATTAGAATGGGTATTATCATATATGTAGCTGCTGTTAGCATGTTAAGCGCAACATCACCATGCAAGCCATGTTCTTTGAGTAAGATCCTTGGTTTCCTTGTTTTGTTGAATGTTGACAGTGTAGTAATTGTTTTCTTGTGAATAAAGTGGACAGTATGAAGGCTGCAAGTTTAATGTTAATATTTTATTTTATTTTTTTTGCAGGCACATGAATGTGAAATAGATTATGCTGGGCTGCAACACTCTGCCTGGTACTTCAGAAGAGTAAGGCTATGAGCTGTCTATGAGCTGCTTATGTAGTGCAGGGTTTGATTTATTCAGCCTTCATTTGTCTACTGTGTAACTCAGACCAGGTAGTGCTCTTTGGCTGCACCTAAAAATAGACACTTGTGTCCAGTGGAGTGCCTCAAGCTGTTAGCAAATGTGTCTTTCTTTTGAATTTCTGTAACCATCACATAGCTGGTAATTAGTGCTTTACAGTATGTTATTGGACTATGAATCCTAGAAGGTCTCTTGTAGTTTAATGTGTTGCCATATGCATTTTCAGTAAATGTGAGAGGTATTTCACAGAAGTTTTCTGTTGCTCATGCTTAGTTTGTTTTCCATGTGAGACTGTTTTGCTTAATAAACGTCTGTCAATGTTTTTGCTGTAAAATATGAAACAAAGGTGTTGAGTTAAATCCAAATATCTGTGATCATTGTAAAGTGAAAAAGAAAATAGTGTGCTGACTGCCAAGTTTGAAAGTGTTTATGATAATCGGAGAGAGAGAGCCAAGTAATGAGATATTGGTATGGCTGTTGGGGTAGTGATACTGATCCTATACCCTGCCTAGGACCCATTTGACCACAGTCTGGCTCTCAATGGCATGTTCCATGTATGGATGCTTGAAATATCCATTTCGTCTAATGTCTATTGCATTCAAAACAACTTCGTATCCAGTTGGCATTGATGAAAGATTATTAGCTTTGACTAAATGTGTCTGTCAAAGTTTTGTTGGCTTCACATGTAAATGGTAAAGGGTCAGGTTCCACTGGACTGTCTGCTACTAAGTGACTCACGATTACTTTGCAGAGTATAAGTGAAGGGGTGCTTCCCTGTTTGCTGTCTATGATGTCAATTATCTGTGACAATCTGCAGCAATCATCGTTTTAGTTCTGGCCTGAAAGATGTCTGTACTAAGATACATTGTTTCCTTTGAGCTGGAAACCACAGGCCTTGTACTTTGTGTACAATACTACTCGAATAATAGGAGGAGTCTGTGGTGAGTTTCTGATCTAGGACGTGAGGTAAAAGAAGACAGACAGGCATCTGCTGGTGTCACCACAGAAACTCTTCAACCATGGTTAGAATCAGAGAAGAATATAATCCACAGGTTGGGAGCTGTAATCACTCAGGTTTCTGAAGTACCATTGTAGTTTTATCATCTGCAGTTTTGTATTGGAACCTATGACAATAGATGAGGACACATAACCCAAGTCTTTAACAAATGTCATTGAATTCAAATGTCACTTGAAAAAATCTACAATCTGCTGTATCTAGTTCTGAACTAAGGATATTATACAAAACAATACATGCTAACAGCAGGTCAATGAAAAGACAGCAATCTAACCAATCATTCCACTAAGACCTAGCATAGTAACAGTCACTGAGAAACTAAACTGCAATGTATAGAGCCACTGCTAGACCCTCTACGTGGATGGGCATACCATCCATTGGTATATACAGGACACAAGTGCCACAGGGGTTTTGTAAGTAAGATGATGGTGTAAATGCACAGGCGCGATGTGATATATTTGCATCATTGAAGAAGGTGGCATGCATGAATACTGGTGGCATCTTTACTGAAGTGAGAAAGATGTCTAGCCGTGTAATGCTTGCTGTCAGAGTTTGCAGCTATGGGTGATATCCCACATGAAATCTTGTATGCAGGATGAGTTTGCTTTTCAGGAGTGACTCTGAAGTGTTCTATTTGGTCTATCTTGGTATATGTGTTTTTGGTGGCTTGTTTGATTATGGAGCTACTATGTCAGCCAGATGCACTCAGAGGGTTGGTGTTCAGCCACATTATTACAGATCACCTCACAAAACTCTGCTATAATGGAAGATTGATGACTAGAGTGTTGTTACATATTTTCTGGGCTAAAAAGATAGCAGATCTGACCACTGAGATTTGAAGGTGATATTCAGGCTTTGGAGGCATTGCAGAGTCCACAGTGGTGTAAGATACAGGCTATGGGGAGCGTTATCCACAGACAAGTAGTCATCTAAATAGGGTTCCCTTGATTTTGTCAAGTTGGATTCCATTGCAGGGATGTTGCACAACATTTAGTCAAGCATTGCTAGTTCGAATACTGAATCATTGGTTGTTGAACTGTGTGTTCGATGAGCTGCGGTTGTTAGTAGTTTACAATGTAAATAAATGTGCAAGCACCATTCACCAGACTAATAGCTTTCTAAATGGGGGATTAGGGTTGTGGGTCAGGGAGTGGGATTTAGGCTTAGGGAGTGAGGTGGGGGAACTCTTAGGGTTAGAAAATGGGATGGGAGAGCTAGGGTCAGGGTGTGATTGGGGAGATTAGGTTTATGGAGTTGGTGGGGAGTCTTAGCATTAGGAAAAAAATCAGGGAATTCAGGCTTAGGGTAGAGAAAGGAAGTCACAGGATTAGGGTGTGATTTGGAAGTTTAGATTTAGGGCGCAGGAAAAGAATGCCAGGATTAGGGAGTGATTGAAGATTCAGGTTTAGGGAGAAGGAGGGCATTTTTAGGGTTAGAGGATAATCGGGGAGTTTAGGTTTAGAGAGGTGGAGGGGATTCAGGGATAGAGCCCAATCAGAGTGCTTGGGAGGAAGGGGAGCCAAGGTTAGGAAGCCACTGGCAATTTATGCTTAGCAAGTGGGGGGAGGGCTCTAGGGTTAGACTCAGTGTTCTGGGTTGGCTAAGCAGTTTAGTAAGACTGTATTGTGCAAAGGTTATATACATTGAGAAGATGGGGTAGTTAGGGGTATAGCATTTGGAACTGTAGTTTTTTCGAAATGCTTTAGCTATGTTTGATAGGTTGACATTTGATGAAATATTCATTTATTTTATGTATTCTTTGCTGACTGTGCCAGTCACACTAGCCTACTAATATCCTTTCAGGGGATACATGAGTGGTACTTGTCCTACTAGGGGAAATTTGGCAAAGACACTGGGGAACTTCATCTAGTCTTTTAAATAAGTGCCTTCAATCTTTTACATCTACCTGAACTACCACCAACTCCTTGGTTTATCTCAGGAGTTGAGCACCCCCTAATGTTGCACTGCAATTTCAGTAAGGTGATCTTTAATCCAATCACCTACTTCCAGTATCAAAGGTTAGTGTGTTACCTGTTGAGCCACTGTCAATGTAAATCAGTTCATTTTAGACATACAGATCCTCTAAATTAAGGTTACTATGGCTTCCCTTCAGTCTTAGATGATCAAATTTTGTTGCAAGGCGCATTATGATCTTCAGTGCAGCAGAAAAAAACAAGTACCAAGGAGGTCAACTGGCAGTAGGAGTACCCAACATGAAACCTGAGAAGCTGTGTGTGAACCTTGTAAATAGGGATATTATTTGTTTACTGGGAAAGTCTGACTTGGAATGAAACCAATTTTTGCAGATGCCTGGGGAGAAACACTCCAGATGCATGCCTTTGTAATATGGGAGGAAACTGGAGTACCCAGAGAAAATCCACATGAACACAGGGATGGCATGCAGACTCTGCACAGAAGGCACTCCAGCTGAGAATTGAACCTGAGAGCCTCCTGCTGTGAGACGACAGTGCTACTGTTGCACCACTGCACCATCCGGCTATATTAACAAGCAACCTGTCCAGGCCTTGTAGATGAAGATATGTTAATAAACATCCTGTGCGTGCCTTGCAGATGGAGATATGTTAATAAACATCCTGTTATGAGCCTTGTAGATGGGGATATGTTAATAAACATCATGTGTGAGCTTTGTAGATGGAGATATGTTAATAAATATCCTGTGTGAGCCTTATAGATGGGGATATGTTAATAAATGTCCTATGTGTGCCTTGTAGATGGGGATATGTTAATAAACATCCTGTATGAACCTTGTAGATGAGGATATGTTAATAAACATCCTGTGCGAGCCTTGTAGATGGGGATATATTAAACATCCTGTGTGAGCCTTGTAGATGGAGATATGTTAATAAACATCCTGTGTGAGCCCTGTAGATGGAGATATGTTAATAAACATCCTGTATGAGCCTTGTAGGTGAGGATATGTTAATAAACATCCTGTGTGAGTCTTGTAGATGATGATATGTAAATAAAGATCCTGTGTGAACCTTGTAGATGGGGATGTGTTAATAAACATCTTGCATGCCAAGCATTGTCAAATAAGGATTCTGCATCAAGAGATAGAATAGTCTCAACTGAGCTTACTTTTTGTATTAAGAAAATCTGGAAAATCTGAAATACCTTCTCTTTCTTATGTTAACAGGATCAGTCTGAAAATGTAAAACTTTTATATATATATATATATATATATATATATATATATATATATATAGCCAATTTAAGGCAGGGCCAAGTTTGACATCTTGTGGGCAACAAAAAAGACACAAAGTGGTTTCAGCCAAAATTGCAAAATAGCTCCTAAGGATAGAAGACAGAGGGCTGAAGTGATGATGAAGTTGTTACTGACTATTTGTCTAGCAGTCATTTTGTAGACAATGTAAACACTTCAGCATTTCACACCTGATTGTTCAACAACTGAATACTCACAGCACATTATGGTGTAGACATATTCTTAAATGGGAAATACCATACAGTCATATCATATCAAAATGACAATATTATTACATACATATGAACAATATGTATATACCTGCATTTTAGCAGCTTCAGTTGACTTTCTACTTTTTACTACACTAAATTATCACTGTCTTGCCAGCTTAGATAAATTTTCCATTCTAAAGTACAGAGATGCCTTCTTACTCTGGTCTTTCCACTATTTGGGTCAGGTAATAAATGTGCTTACTGTAGTTGAGGATTTATGGCAGAACAATGGGAACAAAGACATTTATCAGAATTTTAGTTGTATTGTTTAATTATAAGAGTACAAAGATTATGGCTTACTGTTAAGCAAATGCATTCTCATGAGCACAATACTCCAGGCTGGATTAAAACCTGCTATAAATGCCTATCATTCTATGGTTTTAATACTTCTTCAATTCCCTTTTTAAAACCAACCCCCAGATTCTCTATGCCCTGCATGGTGTGCATGATTAGTGTAGGAGCTCTGACAGGCAATATGTCTGCTGTGCGATCCAGGAACAGCCTGCCGGGGCGGCACGAGAGCTCCTGCACTAATCATGCATGGACTAAGCCCTGGTATGCAAATCACCTCATTTACAGGAGAAATTCATGCAAATGAGGTGATTTTGCAATCCAGGAAGCTTGCAATAGTCCGTGCAAGACTAGTGCTATCTGCAGAAATGCAGTCGGTTAGTAACCGAGTACATTTCTGCAAAATCCGAAACAGAGCTATGACAGCTCCAAATAAAGGCTGCATATCATTGAGGAAGCTTGCCAATGGCCAAGTATAAGGCCATTGGCATTGCAAACTGTTTAAAAAAAAAAAAATTAACTTTTATTTTTTTTAGCCGATCTTGGCTGTTTAAGTGTAGGGCATCGGCACGCAAATGGGATCGGGGGAAAATAAAACCTAAAATAAGCATTCTAACTAAAATCAGTATTCTGCCATGCAAGTCAATGGCAGGCAGAAGACAACCTGGCCAGTGACTAATGGTTGCTAAGAGGGGAGGATCAGTGTGAGACATGTAACTATGCATTAGCAGGCAATCCTATGCAAATGAGCAGGCAATCCTATGCAAATGAGGGGAAGGATAGTGAATCCCAGTTTTCCCCAGCATGTGAGGCAGGTCCCAACAGTGTAAGAGTATGAATAGCTGGGTGCAAGACTAGAATATAGGTGACCTCATGGGGGGGGTGTTGTCAGGCATACTGTAAGCGGATTGGAACCCTGTGGCTCAGGATTGCTCCTAGCATAGCACAGCTAAGCTAGGGAGTTTGTCTAATCCTGCCTAGCACTCTTTACAAAGCTTAAGTGGGTGTGCACACCACGCACTGTATTTTATAGGAAGAAAAAAAAGTTAAACCAGGAAATAACAGCAGTGTGCACATTTGAGCACTCTGCGCGGTGCACACACAAGCTTAAACAGGAAAACAATGGGAAGGGAAAACAGCAGTAGGAAGGTAATCAAGGCGAACTAGCTTAGCTGGCAGGCGAAATGTATCGGAATCAGCCAATCAGACAGCAGACCAGCCCAGCCCAGAACACTACTATAAACTAAGCAAACTCCTTCCCCTCTGTTTTTTCCCACACTCTACACCACCAGTGTATACAAGCAGGGAAATTTTAACAAACAAACCTACAAAATTAGAAGGGCCGCAGCAGGCAACATAGAACAACATGTGCAAGAGGCTGAGGGTGGTGAGGATGTGAATGTTGCCAAAAAACCCACAGTGAGAAGACAGAGAAGAGTGTACAGACCCAGGGTAACCTACCAGAGGATACATGAGCTGGAGATAGTGGAGCGCTATAGGGTGGACAGAGACCTCCTACAGCAAATTGTTGAGCTGTGCCGGCCACAACTGACACATCAAACTGGCCGAGGGGAACCCATCCCAGTGGATACCAAGGTATGTGTAGGCCTAGGTATACTAGCCACAGGTACCTCCCAAAGCACAACTGGGGATAACATGGGAATCTCACAGGCATTAGCATCCAGAGTATTCTACCGGTTTCTGGATGCCATGTCAGCACATGCCAGTGAGCATGTATATTTCCTCAACATCCGTGAGGTGTTGACCAGCAATATGTGTCTCTTCCACCAAATAGCAGAATACCCTGGGGTGGTGTGTGCTATAGATTGCACACACATATGCATCAAAGCACCACCTGGTGAGCAGGTTAGGGCCTACGTCAACCACAGGGGCATCCCCTCCATCAACTGCCAGGTCATTTGTGATGCCCAGGGTATTATAATGAATGTGTGTGCTGGCTGCCCTGGAAGCTATGATGATTTCCACATATGGCATCTGATACAGCTGTACCAGAGATGTGCCAGTGGCGACATCCCCTACAGTCACCTAGTGGGGGATGCTGGGTACACACTGGAGCCGTGGCTGATGACACCCATCAGAAATGCACACACACCTGAACAACAATGCCATAATGAGGCACACTCACAGGCCAGACATATAATATAGCATGTGTTTGGGATGCTCAGGTCACAGTTCCGGTGTCTGGACACATCCGATAGAGCCTTGCAGTATTCACCAGCTACATGTACCCAAATTGTTATGGTGTGTGCTATGCTACACAATATGATCCTGTGGAAACAGCTGCAGCAGGAATAGCATGGGGCAGGGCCACACAGCCCCTCACCAATGGCAAGGCCTGCACAGGAACAGAGTGACCCGGAGGAGGAACAGCCTGAGCCTGTCCCAGTGGGCAGAAGGAGGCATGCCCATTATGTCCTGGCTTGGCAAAGAGGCAACACATAGCACATGCACTGACACAGTAGGGACCCAGGGAATAACACTTCTCTCAGACTCGGACATACAGTAAAAGGGGTGCCAAATATGACATTACCTGTGCTCAACCATGTATAGGGAGTGTACAATGTGCATCCGATGTAGGCAGCCCTCCAGCACCATCCACAAGTCTGGCACACCCGCAAGGTAAGTCAATCAACCTACCAATTGCCAAATGGAGTAGAATGTGTTGTTACCTGTAGCTATGGTATGGATGTGAGCATTTGGTGGTTGAATGTTATGGCAGCAGACAGTAGACACCCATAGTGGCAGCATGACATCTGCAACACATACTGGAGTCACCATAGTAGCCAGTACTACACAGGGTGACAAAACCCACTGCAGGAAATGTGCTGTGTGACATGTGTGTCCATATGACCCTCGCATGCCAGTCAGGATGGTTCACATACCCAACAACAGTCTCAGCCAACAGGACAGATGTAGACAAACCCAAACAGAGCCTGTGCCATGGCCCCAGAATGATGCCTATGGTTAACCCCCCCCAGGCATACACAGACTGACCACAGCAGGGCAGGCAATGAGATGTTAGTTCTGAAGGGTAGGAAGTCAGACAATAATATGAAGGGCATCCAAAGCCACAATCTGTAGTACACTGGTATGCCTCTAGTCAGCATGATAGTTAGCAATACAGAATGACATACCAGTATGGTCATAGCGAATGTGTACATGTTTCACGTGTGTCACCCACATCCAACATAGTAATGTAAAAACAGTCAGCTGTGCCCCTCAACCCTGTGTAGAAATGTAGAAATACTCAGGTGTGCCCCCCCCCATCCTACATAGTAATGTAATAACAGTCATGTGTGCCCCAACATGCCTGTGTAGAAATGTAGAAACAGTCAAGTGTGCCCCCCCTGCTATGCTGAAATGCAGTAACAGTCAAAGCCAAATGATCAATGGATACCCTGCAGAGACAGCAAGCTACCTGTTGGCATACAACACAAAGGTCAGCACTACAGCACAGACTACCTGGACATGATCCACAAATTCAATACAGATGGCCATACTGGGCATGGTCACACACTTAGAGAAATGAAGGCAATGTCAGTACACAACATACTGAAAGGTCATACTGGGCATGCTCACATATTTAAACACATGAAGACCATGACTGCAAACACCAGTGAACCAGACATATCTGGCAGTTGCAGTTATTAGTGCAGACACTTGTCAGTATGCACCACTCATGCCTTGCACACACAGTGGATAGGAATACAGACATATATGTCAGGACAACACACTAAAATAAGCCAAAGGTAGATGTACATAGATGTGTGGAAGAGGGTCACTGTGACAAGGAGCCATTGAGGCCTCTCCCACCCAGCACACAGCCAAAGGGCCCCAAACACATGAGGTGCAGATGTCACCCACTGCAGATGCTAGCCACCAGTATCTGTCAGCATTACAGACTATGTGGTGCACGTACCAGCTGTGCAACATGACTGTACAAGGAAGTAGTCATCTAGTAGCTGCATACATGTACCTGTGACATATGACCCCGTGTGTGCCTGCATGTGGTGTGTCAACCCCTAGATGAATTAGTTATGGCCCATGCACACAATGCCCTCCCCATAGCCCTAATATGACAAGCCTGCTGAGGTCATCAAATGTGAAATACACCTTTGGGAGAACTGTAGTCCAGTAATCTCTATAGTGCATCCTGTAACTGTGTGCTGCTGTAGTATGATAAAGTAGTTAGATAGGTGTTCTAACTGTAGACCTGGCAATTGTGTGCGTGTGTGTGTCTGTCTGTCTCTGAGTGAGTAGAGAACAATGCTTTTTAGAGTACTCACACTCCTTACAAGTCATATACTCAACTTTGGCAAGGCTGCTGTCACCCACCTAGAAATACACCTCTGGGAAAGTTGTAACCCAGTAATCTCAGTAGCGTCTCCTATAAATGCATACTTCTGTAGTGTGATAAAGTAGTTAGGTAGGTGTTCTAAGTCCAGACTTGCCAACTGTGTGTGTCTGTCTGTCTGACTCTGACTGAGTAGAGAACAATCTTTTTAGAGTACTCACACTCCTTACAAGTCATATACTCAACTTTGGCAAGCTGCTGATGTCACCCTCCTAGAAATACACCTCTGGGAAGACTGTAGCCTAGTAATCTCCATAGCGCATCCTGTAACTGCGTACTGCTGTAGTGTGATAAAATAATTAAGTATGTGTTCTAACCCCATACTTGACAACTGTGTGTCTGTCTGACTGAGTAAAAAACAATGCTTTTTAGGGTACTCACACTCCTTACAATTCATATACTCAACTTTGGCAAGGCTGCTGATGTCACCCACCTAGAAATACACCTCTGGGAACATTGTAGCCCAATAATCTCTGTAGTGCATCCAGTAACTGTGTACTGCTGGAGTGTGTATTAGAACTGTGGTAGGGTTCCATCCCCAACCATGGCAGTTCTGGATATTTTGTGTGTGTCTCACTGTCTGTGTAGGGAGCAATGCATTGTAGGCTACTCACTCACAGTACATTTGAAATGCCCTTATTTGGTAATCCTGCTGATGTCATTCCTTGTGAAATACACCTTTGGGGAAGGAGTTCTCTAGTAATGCCCATGGTGTGCCCTATAACAGCTCCATGCTATAGTGTGATATAGACCTCAGCCATGGGTGCAATACCCATACATGTCAGTTGTAGATGTTTTGTGTGTGTCTCACTGTCTGTGTAGGGAGCAATGCATTTTAGGCTACTCACTCGCAGTACATTTGAAATGCCCTACTTTGGTAATCCTGCTGATGTCATTCATTGTAAAATACTCCTTTGAGGAAGGAGTACTCCAGTAATGTCCATAGTGCATACTATAACTGCATAATGCTGTAGTGTAATGATCTAGTTAGGTAGTAGTTCTACTTCCACATATGACAGGTGTGCATGTGTGTGTTTGTAACTTGTACCCTGTGTAGAGGTGGTGATGAATATAGAGCAGGTTTTGCATATTTCTTATATGGTGGCCCTATGACACAATGTCAGCTGTACTGGGATAACAGATGTAAAATAGCTGAAAGGCTGGGGTGCAAAGCCATACCCATACATGTGACATCAAGGCCAGACAATCACAGTTAGCAACTCCAGTATTACCCAGAGCACACTGTCAACCCATGTCTCATACACACACATGCCTAGGCAACAGCAGCCAATATGTGGGTAGTGCACTGCATATTGGCCACCGATAGTAACTATGGAGTGAGAGCAGTGGGCTACAGAGGGCATGTCCCCCTGACCATCTGTCCAATATGCATGTACATGCAGACACTGCACCTCCCCCATGCTCCCCTGTGGACCCCTGCACCACCTGTGGTGCATTCACATGTGACCCACAATGGACATACTATGCATGACAACATGCCCTGTATAGACAGATGCCACTGACACCAAGGAATGCTGTTAGTATGCTATCAATGCAGGTACAGGATAAACCTGCTGCCCATTAACAGTACCTGCCATAGGTGGGCAAGACTGGCACATCTGATGATAATCTGTGTTCACAACATTGGCCAGACACCCCAGGTACAGTTCCACATGTCACTGTACATGTATGTGGGAAGTGTGCACATCCTAGACACCATCCATGTCATGGAGTAAGGAACACATACAGGGCTGGGGATGCACAACATTGGCCACACACAATAGTCACCCAGGTGACTGGATGGGGGATGCAATACCCACCTGTGTGGGCAAATGCAGAAATGACAGCCCTGAGCCACAATGCAGAAAATTGTCATGTGGCATGATGCCAAGGTACACCCATCACCTACCCTTGTATAGCCTGCTGGCACAGCTGACCACCACACCCATGCAGACATGCACCCATGCATGTCAGTACTGGCACCCAGTGTGTTCATTTGTGTGTTGTATGGTGCATATGTCGACATCCACACTCACTACAATCACCCTGGGCATACTGAAGCATGCTGTCTGATGTCTGGCACCTCCCCATAATCTTTGCCCATACGACCTCCATTTGACCCATGTGGTGCATGTGATACCTGCACATTGATGTGTTGTGGCAATCCCACTGGTGATGACTTGTACTCCTGGCCCTGCCAAGTGTGTCAATGTGTGTGTGTCCCTGTGAGAGTGTGGCTGTGTTGACGCTAACACCTGTTCAGGCAGACAGGCACGTGTACATCACCTACCGTATATCTACCATATCCCTGTTGCAGCCGTCACTCACCATCACATATATGTTCTGAGTGCTCCACAGCAAGTAACCCATGTGGCGCATCCAATAACTGCATTGAACTGTGATAGCACTACACAGTTGTTGGGTGTTTGATACCCTGTGCTGGTAGGTGTGTGGCACAAACATGCTTTAGCTTTACTCTTCCACTCCTCCCTGACATGTATTTGCCTCTGTCTGCCTCCCCCACTCCCTCTCTGGTGGATGTGAAGACCCACACCTGCTTTGCGTAGGCAGCAGCATGTGTATTTTAAGTGATGGTCATGATCAGCTGATGGCCTCTGCACGAATTGCAGCCCTCCCCTGGCTGATTGCATGTAGAACAGCTGTGGTAACATTCCCATAGCCAATTGCATGGAAACATACATTTATTTTTTTTTATTTTATTTTATTTTATTATATTTTACATTTGTTAACCGGGAAAAGTCAGACTGGATAGATATCCATTTACAGCGGAGGCCCGGGGAGAAAAGCTCCAAGTTATGAAAAATTTAGTAACAATAAAAATTTAGGTAATAGCACATCTAAAATTTAACAATGAATCTATTTATACTACTTAAAAAATGCAGGTTACAAGGATCTTTATAAGGTTAACAGTTGGGCAAGGACAAAAGATATATATTAATTATAAATAGGAGATAAAAACATTATCGCTTAGGCAGTAAATATACAGGGAAAACCAGTTTTAGAGAGGTGTGTCTGAAGGATAAGAATTTTCAGTTAGAGAGTGATGAAGAAGAAATAGAGATGGTAGTATAGACTGGAGGAAATTATAAATAGTGTGAGGCAGAGTAGTCATCTAAGAAGGACAAAAGGAAAACCACAATTGAGAGCTAAGTTTGGTCTAAAATGTTTATTGGTGTGTTTTTAGGTTAGTCAGGGTTAACATATGAGCATGAATATAGTTTGATTATCTCAGTCTACTTTATATAGTTAGTTGGGATTTAGGCATGGACATAGCCAGACTCTGCATGTGTGTTTTCAGGGAAATTTTGAATTGAGGGAAGGAGCTATTAGTGGTTACTTCTGGAGGCAGGGAGTTCCATTTTTTACCAGCAGAGTTGGAAAACAATGAATCTCCAGCTGAGTTGTAGGCTTTGGTTGTTTGTACTAGCACTCTGCTGGATGAGCGTAGGGATGTTAGGTTGTTATAGAGGGTTATAAGTTTAGATAGACTAGGGATACTGGTAGGTTGGTAGAGGATTTTATGTACAGCTATGAGTTGGTTATAAAATATTTGATTGGGAAGTTCTAGCCGGCCTAATTTGTGAAGATTATGACAATGGTGGGTTCTGTATGTAGAGCCTGTGGCAAATCTAGCTATATTGTTATAGCAGCTGGTGATTTTGTTGAGGTTTGCTTTAGATAGATTAGTGAGGATGGGTGAGGCATATAGAAGAGAAGATAGAAGATGTGTGTGGGCTATTGCGGTTCTGGCAGTTGGGGTTAGAAATTTATTTATCCTGTACATGGAGGCTATTTTTTTATTTACTGTTTTTATGGTTTTGTCTATATGGGCATTATAATTCAGATTGTTGTCAATAATTATACCTAGTAGTTTAGTGTTTGGTTCAGGAGAGATTATGGTGCCATTGTTTGAAGATACTGTAATTCTTGGTGGTGTTAGCTTATGGGTGGGGGAGAAAAGTAGTAGTTTGGTTTTGTTTGGGTTCAATAAGAGAAGATGATTATTGAGCCAGGTCTCTACTTTGTTGAAGGTAGTCTGGGTTATGAATTGTAATTCTGTGGGAGTAGAGGCAGTGCAGATTAGAGTAGAATCATCTGTGTACTGTATGGTAGTTGCCTGTGGTATGACTTTGGGCAGATCATTGATGAATATAGAGAAAAGAAGGGGACCCAGAATAGAACCTTGGGGTACTCCAAGGGTGACATGTAGAAGGGGGGATAGTTTATCTTTCCACAAGACAGCTTGTTGTCGATCTTTCAGGTATGAGTGGAACCAGTTACATACTGGGTTATCTATGGACAGTGATTTTAGAGATTCTAAGAGTAAGTTGTGATTTACCATGTTGAATGCTTTTGATAGATCGAGGAAGAGGGCAGAGGAGAGTATGTTTTGATTACGGTTGTGATTTATTGTGTGAGAGAAGGAGAGAAGAGCAGTGGTTGTACTGTGGGCTGGTCTGAAACCATGCTGGGATGAGGTTAGGAGAGAATGGTGAGTAAGGTGGGCTAATAGTTGCTTCTGTATGCATTTTTCCATTATTTACATTACATTACATTACATTACATTAGAGGAGATAGTATTGCGATAGGTCTGTAGTTAGAGATTTCTGTGGAGTTACCTCCCTTATGAAGTGGAAGAATGTGAGTGATTTCCCAAATGGAGGAGATGTAGGATTCTTGGATTGTACGATTGATTAAGATGGAGATAGGGTAAGCTATTTCTTTAGCAGCTTTTTGTAGGAATTCTGCGGGAAGTAGGTCAGCTGCAAGGGTGGTAGGTTTTAATTTCTTGAGTAAAGATTTGATATAGTCAGTGGGGATAGGCTCAAATTTTAAGGGTGGGGGGTATGTATGAGTAGGAGGGATGGTTGATGAAGAGGAGGGAGATAGATTATTGGCTAGGGACTTGACGGTTTCAGTGAAAAAAGTGTTAAAGGTATTAGCTATTGAATCAGAGGGTAGTTGTATGGTAGATGAGGGGGTTGGGGTAGAAGATTTACCTGGGTTGAGCAGCTTATTCAGACCTGACCAGAATTTTTGAGTCTGATTCTGGTGCTTTTGCTGTAAATTGCAAAAGTAGTTTTGCTTATCTAATAGTGTAGATCTTTTAGCTTCATTTCTTGCCTGCTTGTATGTTAAGTGGGCTTGTGGGAATTTGGTAGCTTTCCATGAGGACCATGCTCTATTTCTGTTAGTAATTTTTTGTCTGGTAATATTGGTTAGCCATGGTGCTATTTTGTTTTTGGTTCTGATTCTGCGTGTGGGAGCATACTTGTCTAAGATTGCTAGGAATGTAGTGTTGAATTTTGAAACTGCTTGGTCAAGGGGTAGAATTTTAAGATTGGCCCATTTACATAGGCCTAGATCAGATTGGAAACTATTTAGGTTAAAGTTCTTTGTATACCTGAGGGTTTTAAAGGTGGTGTGGAGGGGCATGTTGTCTCTTTTTCTAATTATGTAGGTTAGGAGGTCATGGTGGTGTTGGCCCTTTTCATTCACTGTGAGCAGGAACTAGATCTTTTTGGTAAACAGCCTCTCAGATAGATTGGGGATTTACTTCTAACAACATACACTGTGGAAAGAGGGCAACATACAGGAGCGGGATTTGCCTGACCTGACTACAGACTGTAAGTGCTGCTATACTGCATTTAGAGTAATGTTGGTTTAACAATGTTTGTCTGGATATGGCTGTTGTACTTGTCGCAATACCTGCCATGTCAATTCCATGTATATGAGGAATCCCCATCTGCAGGGTCATCTGCAGACTGGGCAATTTTGTGCCTTTGGTTTCATGTGTTAGCCACGGAGCATCTATCTGTGGAATGCAGAATGTAGTGTGAAGAGTGTAGTCTGTAGATGGTGAAGGTCATGACAGTTACTGACTTCAAATCCCTCATAGGGCATATGTTGCAAAAAAACCCTTTACAATGGTAAATGTATGAGGTTATCACAGCAAAATATCTATATTGGCCCTGTGTATGTGCTGTCAGCCACACCTCTGTCAACCTTTGTACATATGTCATGCATGAAGTGGTGCATATGTGCTGTACACCATAAATAGTGTCATCATATCTGATAACAAGCCAGTGAAATATCAGATTGCTACACATGTTATGTACAGTAGGGGTTATATTTCATGACATAACCTGGACATTCTGTGGATGTTTGTACAGTACTGAGGTCTGTGTAGTGATGGTGAATGTCGGCAGTGTGTGTATTGTTAATATGTATTTTAGCCTGTGTACAGACTGTGGTAGATGTCATTGTTCTAGTTCCTCTTCTATCTGATGTTATATGCTGCCCCACTGTATGGTACCGTTTTGGCGTACATGTTTGTAGGGTCATACACACTCATGTCCCATACCACAGACAGCCATCAGACCAAACCGTGTAGCAGCCCAGTATATGTAGGGTCATTCTGTGAGTGGCATATATGAGGATGGTGTAGAACAGATAGTCCATATACTGTAATATTATGCTAGCTTATCATATGTGGCTGCGGCTGTGTTCACATTGGTTGTGGTTATGCACTTTCACACAGGTGTATCTTACCCTGTGATGTGACATGCCTGTTGAGCCTGCTGTATATGCAGGTCCATGTACATTCCCCCCATAGGAAATGTAGGCCAGTGTTGAGCCAGTCTGCCTGTAGCCTGCACAGTGCATTGTTACATGCCTAGCAGCTTAGTGTACTTACTGAGTGAGATGTCACGTGCAGATACTTGCCAGATGTACTGCTGCCGGGCCTCCCTTAAAAGTCATGTATGTCAGACAGATCAAAGGGATGCTGTACAGATGTATGTCAATATCTAGGGGGTAGTATGTGTCCATGGCACCCCTGTACCAGCAGTCATTATGTGTCAGGCTAGACAGGAGTGTGTGAATGCAAAACATATGGTGGCAAATGTATACCATTCGTTATGTGTTATACCCATATGAAATGTTTACATCCAGTACTATATTGTTGCAATAGTGTATTAAAAGATACAAAGATGTTCTTAGAAATGCTGCATGATAAAACCAAAGGGATAAATGGGGAATATTTCTTTGTCATGTTGGATATTGTGTCATTAGTTACGGTTATCCCCAATACGTTGGGGATAGAAAATGTTAGAAATTTACTAAATTCTAAACAGTTTTACACACATGAGAAGATTAATCTGATATGTTCCCTACTTGAGATTATTTTAGAAAATAGCATATTGAATTTTAGAGAGGAATACTACCTACAAAAAGTTGGCTTAGCTATGGCCACACCTTGTGCCAACAGCTATGACAACCTGGCTCTAGTTGAATGGGAGTCTAATGAATTTTTGTCTAATGAATTTTATAAGGATAAATTGATCTGGTATACTTGATTTGTGGATGACATGTTTTTTCTGTGAAGAGGTACACAGAGAGAATTTGAGTTATTTATAGAATATTTGGGTACTACCACTACATTTTTGAATTTCACCAGTAAGATCTCCAGGGAAGAAACAGATTTCCTTGATGTAAAGTTAAAGAAATCTGATATATTGGGAATTCAAACTAACATCTATAGGAAACCTACTAGAAGGAATGCTCTGTTACACAGGGATAGCATGCATCCACAGTTTGTTAGAAATAACGTAGTGAGAGGACAAATCTTGAGATCAATGAGACTGCATAATGATGACTCACTGCTTGAGCCTGCTTTGAACAATCTCAAAGCTGAATTTCTAGAGAGAGGATATTCTAGTAGCATGTTTGATAAATAGCCCTCTGAGTTGGCCAGTGAAAGAAATACCAGAGGTAAGTTTTTTTTTCTCTGAGAGAGGGGATGAACCGGATAATCGTAACAACAATACAAGTAAGCTTAGATTTCCTATTACATATACCAGTGACATTGGTGCCTTTTGTGAGGTATTTAATAGAAACTGGAATATTTTAAGGACAGCTAAGGATTTGGAAGGTTTTGTAGAAAATGTACCGCACTTCGCCTTTAAGAACAACAGATCTTTAAAATGCCAGCTCTGTTATAATAGTAATAAGAAAAGAAGAATGATGGATCTCAAAGGAAAGGGACATATATGTGCAGGAACTGTTCAGTGTGTAAATATGTACATTCTTGTACTACTTTTGTACATTCAACTTTACATTTTGAGTTACATGCTAAACATTATGCAGACTGCAGAACTAAAAACATACTATACTTTGCATTCTGTATAGCCTGCAATGTCTACTATGTTGGAAGAACTAATCGTATGCTTAAAGAATGCATACAGGAACACTATAGGGATATTTTGAATACAAAAAGAGACAAATGCCTTGGCAAAACATGTGGCAGCAGCAGGTAGTACACATTATTTTAAATTCATAGTGTTAGAAATCTTGGAGGAAGGAATAAGAGGGGGTGATATTAAGAACAAAACAGAAAAGGCAGAGCAGAGATGGATTTTAAAGCTTAATGCATATAGTTATGCGAGAATTAATGAAGCCGTTTCTTTGAAACAACTACTAAAAGATAGGGCACTTAGACATTAATGATATATGATATATATATTTTTACAAATGTTTTTAAATATATAAAATATATATTTTAAGTTTTGTGTACATTCTTTTTATAGATTAATTAAATAATTGGATTATTGCTTACTTATGTGCATATTTAAAAGCAAGTGCTATTGTGAAGTTTGTATTCAGTCTGAGGAAGCAGTCAGGGAGGCCGTGAAAGCGCTTACTTTCTTTGTGTATATTAAAGTGGATTTCTACAGCCGTGGTGAATTAGCTCATTTTTTATTCTTTGGACTTTTGTTTGCTGTGAGCTGATTCTTCATCAGTGTACTGGTACTGTTTTCTATTTAAGCAGTTTAGAAGCTAAATGAGTGTAAGACACTGTAACCAGAGTTTAGCAGTGCTTAGCTTTGTGCAAACCCATGCAAACCTGCTTATAACTGCTTTAAAATGCCTTACTCACTCTGTATCCAATGGGCTGTGTTCTGCCCAGCAACAAAATAAACAGACCCTGCACGCCTCAAACCCAGGACACTACAGACCATAGATGTGGGAATTACCACTAAGCTATGACAGATATGCATAAATCAGATGGTTTCAGAAACATATCATCCAGCACAATCATTCAACAGTACAGAAAATGTACTTTAACATCTATATGTGTGTGTGTGTGTGTGTGTGTGTGTGTGTGTGTGTGTGTGTGTGTGTGTGTGTGTGTGTGTGTGTGTGTGAGTGTGTGTGTGTGTGTGTGTGTGTGCCTCTCTCTCTCTCTCTCTCTCTCTCTATATATATATATATATATATATATATATACATACATATATATAAAACTATGCAGATATATAGACCTCTCTCTCGCCATGCATACATTTCTAGATATATGTCTACATATATATGTAAAAAAATATAAAAAATATATATAGTATATCTACATAATTATATATGTAAAACCCCCTATATATATATCTATATACATATATACATACATATGAACATATTTATCTATCTATATACAATTTATGTTATGTGATGATTTGTGAGTCATATATATATATATATATATATATATATATATATATATATATATATATATATATACACATATACACATATAGCTATCTGTCTACATTTACCGCTATATATCTGTCCATATAGCTATGCATGTTTGGCTCATATTTTTGGCCTGTACCTCATTCTCTTGGCAATTGACATGGATGATCGCAGCACTGAGGTCAGTAACTAGTGCCGACACTTTTGTGTTTCAGACTTTATGTCCTTCTACATAAGTGTACTAATACATATAACTGTGTATAACAGCAACGTTTTAAGTGTATTACAGCAGTATCTGACATATATCCCTATGTGTACTCACATGTTTGCACACTCTGTCCAGACTTCTTGCATTAACAGATTGTGTGGTATAATATTACTACATTTACTGTACTGTTGACTGATTGTGCTGGATGATATGTTTGTGAAAACATCAGGGTTATGTATATCTGCCATGGTTTAATGGTAAATCACTTTGGGTAGGGTCCTGGGTTCGAGCCTTGCAGAGGCTGTTTTTTTTTGTTGCTGGGCAGAACACCGGCGGTTGGATACTGAGTGATTAAGGCATTTTAAAGCAATTGTAAGCGGGTTTGTGCAGAGCGAAGCACTGCTAACATCCGGTTACAGTGTCCTACACTCAGTTAGCTACTATATTGCTTAACCTGTGTAGGCATTGCTTACCCCCATGCAAAAAAGCTTAAACGCACTTACTGCTGCTTAAAAGTGCATACTGCCACTTACCCCTGCACTAATTTCTTTAAAAGAAAAGAAAAAAGGGTTGATAGGAAAGTGGTGAAAAAGGGGCATAAAGAGGATAAGACACGAAAATCGCTAGGCATGAGCAGGAAGGGGGTAAGAAAGGTCCATAGCTGCCCATTTCTTCTACAGCAACAGCTGTGCATTAACACTGAATTTGGAGGTAGATTTGGACCCTTAAACCCCTGGGAGAGGGGTGAGGACAACATAAATTTGTTGTGATGCCAATTAGATCAGATTACATGTGTCCAGTGGACACATGTGCAAAATGGACAGCTATGTATGGGAAGAGATTTTTTTGTGGGAACAGATTGCCCTTTTTTTTTCAGGTGACAGTGGGATGTTGGGGATGGGTAGTAGGTATATTTGGGGAGGTAGGTTGAGTAGGTTAACAGACAAGACACACAAGATGCATACAAGGGCGGTATATGACACATTTGGGGGGTAAACACCTTGATGGGGAGGGGTGTTGGGATATCGGAAGCCCACAAGCCCCTTAGTGGTAGCAGTGGGACTGAATTCCCACCCATGGGCAGTCACCACTGCACCTTCACAGCCCCAAAGGTGGCTGTGCTGGGGGCTGAGTTGCAGAGCCAGGCTGACTCTCTAATTGTGACACGCAACCCTCAAGCTGGCATAGAAGATCACCAAACTGCTCGTTGATCACTCTACGTACCATGACCCCGACCTGGTGATGGGTGACAGGTGCCTGTCCGTGCCCCCTTCTGGGGGGGTGAGCCCCATTCCCTAAGGTGGTTCCACCCAAAGGTGGTGCAGGACCAAGGGACATGAGGTGCGAGGATGGGCCCCAGACATGCTGGTGCCCGTTGCCTCAGCCAGCTGAGGTGGGACAGGTGGGTCTGCTGGGACTAGCCTTCCCAAGCGTGCTATAGTGTGTAGATTTCAACATCATATATTGGTTAGTAATAGTCAATACATTTCAGGGTTAGGTAATACAGCATGCATAGATATTCCCATTAACCCAGACACCAGATACGGAACAGTTGCATAGCAAACAGAACACATGCATATATGGGACCACAGTGGTAATAAAAACAGCATGCAGGTACATTGATGGCACCATGCCAACAATGTAGGAATAATTCAATATGGTACATGCATGGGAACCATTAGAATATTTATCAAACGATTGGCCATTGTCAGAGTCAGTAGATTGAAATCTTACTCTGTGTCATATTTTAACGTGTTTCTAAAAATGCACCTTCATCCTCTAATACTTCTAATAACTACATAATTTCAAATCTTTCAGCTTAGGCTATTATACATTATTAATTACTATAGATTGTCCAAGTTAATTTCCAGTTTTTTAATCATTTTGACTTGTATATAATGTACCTATGTAATAAAATGGTAAATCTGTTGCGTAAGAAGTTCTGATCTTTAAGGAATTATTTACTTTTGTTTGTAATAATTGTTAATATTTTTAAGTCTTTTTAGGATTAGTTTAGGACAAATGTAAGTGATAAGCTTCCTTTGTTTATACAATATCTACATATTCATATCACATTCAACTACACATATGTATTTTAATGTTCTTTTCCCTGTTTTGATTTTGTTACTTTTTGCTTGTATGATAGATAAAATAATTAAATTAAAAAAAAATTTGAGCTGTAGTGGTGCAGCGGTTAGCATTGTTGCCTCACAGCAAGAGGTTGTCTGGTCCAGTTCCTGGCTGGAGTGCCTTCTGTGTGGAGTCTGCATGTCCTCCCTGCAGTCAAGTGGGTTTTAAAGAAATGCAGGTAGGTGTGTATGTGTATGGGTGTACCTTCTATGAAGGATGGGCACTGCGCTGGCAACTCAACACCATAAAAACACCAGACTTAATCAATCTGAGGACTGGTGATCCCCTGTGGCAACCCCTAACTGGGAAAAGCCAAAAGACATTGCTATTCATTGAGTTACTTTTTTAATTTTTATGATTACCCTGACTATCTAGCCTCTCCCTAAACTCCCAAGTTTCCCACTCATTCTCCCAAAGTTGAAAGCCCTATGGCCCCCTTGTTCATCCAGAAATGATGTAATTGCAATGTAGATTGGGATTTGGTGTTTTATCCTAACATTCCTCCTGTGGTTGTGACTTTTGCATCATGCATGTGTGATGTTATGCATGTGTTCTTCCACATATGCTATCTCTGATTTGTGGTGCTATGTACTGATAAAGCAAGAGTAGTTATAGTTTTCCCCATGGATTAGCTGTAGCCCCATCTGTTATCAATAATCCAGCATTATCTGCTCCATTCAGACCTTCCATGCCAACTCTGTCAGCACCTGCAGCAGTAATCGAGCAAATGTCATCTGGGGAATAGTCAAGGAATAGTCAGGGCTTTATCCTCCCAAGCCATGGAGCTGGCCTCCACATTTCAATTTTAATTAAAATTTTTAAAGAAAAACTATAGTTTTAAACTTAAAAAAACAACCATTTTCCCACAGTTAGAACATTTTAGGAATAAGTCCGTAATTAGTACATTTAAAATACAAATTAAATAATTACCTTTAACTTACAATTTCATGTTATACAGAAGCATGTCTCCTCCCTTATCTCTGTTGCTATTTCTCCAAATCAATGATATTAGCTGTTCAGGTGCAACTGATGCATGTGGTTGTGATTAATCCCTGCTCAGTCAACTAACGCACATTGAGCAGAGCAAATATGGTGTTGTTTGTGACAGGTGCTTGCACATAGTGCGATCACTTACAGAAGACCACAAAATCCTTTATTTCTGGGCAGTGTTACATTTCTGCATTGTCTGCATCAATGATCATTCTGTTCTTGAAAAGCAAACAAATAAAAATAATAGTACAGGTGATTCTACATGCAGCAGGTGGAAGAGACAGAACCAAATGGTGCAATGCAAAAATTGCATTCTAGCTGCTTGATGGTAATATTCCTCCAGAATCTTGACAAGCGTTTCTCTTTTGTAAGTTAGTGGAATGAAAAACAATTATTGATCATTTCAATAATGTAAACACCATTAAAGATAACTATTTTGCTTTAATAAGGTGGGGGAATGTATACAATTATTGTTATGAAAACAGAGAAAGAACTATATATATATATATATATATATATATATATATATATATATATATATATATATATATATATATATATATATATTTGTTTTTGAGTAGTAACCACAGGGGAAATGTTCTATTGTTTGCTGTCCCAGTAATCCTGTCTTATTCAGCCAGCCTATTCTTTTTCCCAGGAGGTCAGAGTATTCCATTCTGTTTGCTCCATAAAGAGGTAATGATTTAAAGACTGGAGTCATGGTATCATATGCTTTGAGAATCGTTTTTCCCTCCTTGAGCTGTTCTACTCCCTGTGTTGCTCAGTATGAAATCTTATAAAGAAAAACACCTGTTGCATTATATATTGCCATTACCCATATGGTTATGCTTTGGGCTTTCACTTTGCAGTAAACATTACCTTCTTCTATGGCAATGCTTTTCTTCTATAGGATTCATTATCTTGTATATAAATTATTTACTCTTACAATGTTATATTAGCAACTATTCTTTACATTCCAACAACATATTTTTGTATTTTTTCACTGTATGCATATCGCACTACTGTTTATTAGGGTTCCTATCATGTAATCAAACTTCCAGAAGGTTGAACACCAGAAGTTCGAACTTGGAAGTTCGAAAGTTGAAAATGTCGAAGCCGTGGAAGTCCAGATTCTTTCCCACTGTGGTGCAAAAGTTATTGAACGGGTTAAGGTAATTGTGTGATTGTGATGGACGTTGGGGTTAGAGTGTGGGTAAGGTAAGTGTGCGATAGTGATGGACTTTAGGGTTAGGGTGCGGGTAAGGTAAGTGTGCGATAGTGACGGACTTTAGGGTTAGGGTGCGGGTAAGGTAAGTGTGCGATAGTGATGGACCTTAGGGTTAGGGTGTGGGTAAGGTAAGTGTGCGATAGTGACGGACCTTAGGGTTAGGGTGCGGGTAAGGTAAGTGTGCGATAGTAACGGACCCTAGGGTTAGGGTGCGGGTAAGGTAAGTGTGCAATAGTGACGGACCCTAGGGTTAGGGTTTGGGTTAAGGTTAGTGCATAGATAGTTGTGTTTGTAAGGTTTAGTGTAGGTTTATAAGGTTTTTGGTGTGCTTGTGTTGTGTGTGTGTTTTTCAGAACAGCAAATTTTTTCTCTGGGAACAAATTTGCTGTTCTGATGTTTCAATGTTATCACATTTCGATTTTCCAAGTTAGAACTTATGGTGTTTGACATTTTGGAAGTTCGATTACGTGATATAGACCCATTTATTGCTTGACTTTCATATCCTATATTTTTTAATTTACTGTTTTGTTGACTTTATCTGGTATGTTAGTACCACTGGGCCAAGTCTGTAATTGGTCCAGTGAGATCAGTGCTCTGATTAATAAACATAAAAAATGCATATATCTATATATTTTTATCTATCTATCTATATGTGTGTATAGATATATATATATATATATATATATATATATATATATATATATAGAGAGAGAGAGAGAGAGAGAGATATATATATATATATATATAGATATATATATATATATATATATATATATATATATATATATATATATATATATATATATATATATATATATATATATATATATATATATATATATATATATATATATATATATATACATGTATATGTTTGTATATCTATCTCTCTCTCTCTCTCTCTACATACACACATATATATATATATATATATATATATATATATATATATATGTATATAAATATATATATATAGATCTAGGACTATTGAACGAAAGTTCAATAGTCCGAATCCACAATAACCAAATGCACTTTAACAAAAGCGCTTTCACCGAAAAAGCGCTTTCGTTAAAGTCCGTTCGAAAAAAACCCCAAAAACAATAAATCTTCTTTTATGCAGGGGGGCAAGCCCTCCTGCACCCCCCCTACTTTTATAGTCTCACTCCAAGGTCAAACTACAGTGGGGAAAAGAGAATTCTCCCTTAACCGCATCGCAGTACAACTGGCACAACCAGCATACATAACCGAACGTGCTGCTTCGGTGAACAGCACTTTCGGTTATGTATGTTCGGTTATTTCTGCTTTGGTAGAAAGTGCCTTCGGGGATCTGTACGGATCCTATATATATATATATATATATATATATATATATATATATATATATATATATATATATATATATATATATATATATATATATATATATATATATATATATATATATATATATATATATATAGATTCACTTTGGAAGCTCGAGATATTGAAATGTCAAATTTCAGTATCTCAAGACCAGAAGATCGAGACTGCAAAAAAAACAGAAACTCAAAAAAACCAACACCCATAATATCAAAAAAAACAATCCAAAAAGAATACCCAAAACACACATACCACTACCATACATATAAGCAGGGGGGCAAGCCCCCCTGCACCCCCACTACTTATATATACCAACTCCAAAGTCGCAGCAACACAAAAAAAAAGACAAACCTAATGTAACACTCCCTACTCTCCCATTGCACACTATAATACCTATCTCACAAAAAACACGCACACTACACATAGAAAAAATACACCACTTTCAATACTTACACACACACACACACACACACACACACACACACACACACACACACACACACACACACACACACACTCTCTCTCTCTCTCACACCTACCTACTCTAACCAGCTTCTAAAACGTCCCAAAACATTAAACCAAACACATTCCTACATAAAACCCTAAAAATTGCAAACCTACCTCACCCTCCAAACATAACCACACATCGGCTGCCATCTTTCCTACCAGCACATCACTTTAAAGGGACAGCATATCGGGAATAACATCACACACCACACCTACTATCAATTCAGCAAACTAACATTCAACAATATGCAATTTCATGCAACTGCGCTTAGTCTCAAGATACTGAAATTACACATTTCAGTATCTTGAGCTTCCAAAGTGAATCTCTCTTTCTCTCTCTCTCTCTCTCTCTGTATGTATATATATATATATATATATATATATATATATATATATATATATATATATTTATATACTTTTTTGGAAGTGGATCATTTAATTCCTGATGGAATAGGAAATTCCATAAGAATATCCCTGCAAGAGGACACTGTAGCAGACTATCAGACTTTGTTGTTGTTCACAAAGGGAATATAAAATTATTGGTGAAAGGAACAGTGTATATCTCTTGATACAAGAAATACTAACAAAGCAAAACCTAAAGGCACTAGGCAGTGCCTGAGAATACAATGGAAAACCTTTTGGAGTTATTTATATTCAGAGTCAAAGCAAATATAGCTTTCTTCAGTATTTCTTGTATCAGTAGACACCCAGTGTTCCTCTTACGGATAACTGTATGTTCCTTTTGTCAATAATAACCCTAGTCTGGAAGTTAGTGAGGAGTATCAAGGCTATGAAGTCTAGCAGTTAGCACAGAGCATTTAGGTTATGAGCTTTTAGTAAGCTACTTCCTGTGATATAGGGTTTGATTCTCTCAGCCTTCATTTGTGTACTCTTTAGCAACTCACTTAACCATAAAGTGCTTTGGGCCAATTGAGAAATTAGACTAGGCTTCTCAATGGATTCATGACTGTATTCCTAGTAACTACTTGTGAAACTATTAGTGGTAGAAAAGATAGTTTTTATCAGTTGCTGATACACAGTCTGGAATACCTCTCAAATGTCCAGGATTTCACAGAATGTCTAGATTTCTGCCTCATATTTTTGTTTTTTCCCTCATAAAACATGTGGTTCTCTGGAAAATCCTTGGGGATTAAAGCCACTAAATAATGACAGAACTTTGAATTTCAACATTCATATCCTTCCAAAAATGCATGCTAATAAAAAAGATTAATTCTAGCAACTTTCTAAGGTTTATGAGCAATATTTAAAATTTTCCCCTACATTTGAGCTTTTGACCCCCCCCCCCCATTGGTTTGGTTTTATTTCTCTGATCTCCAGTCTAGTACCCCATGTCACTGATTAACGACATTCACTGGTTGTTATTCAAACTATCACTAATTTGAACCCACTTCAGTATAGGCTGGACAATGCAAATAACTGGTATAGGGACAATAGCCAAACAATAAGTGCCAAAAATACAGACTATTATAGTTTGGTAAAATAAATAATTCCTTATCATACTACATTGATGACATACCCCTTAGGAATATTACTGTCATTACAGATATGAGCACCTTTGTGAATGATTCCCTAGTCTTTGATCATCATGAATCTACTGTAGTTAAAAAGCCTTTTAACTGGTCTAAATAATTGTCAAAGGCATCTCATCCAAAACCATAGAAGTGTCACATCCATTGTGCATAGCTCTTATCAGCCTCATTATTGAATATGGCATTTTGCATGCACCCGTCAAAAAGTTTTCACACAGCTGAAGAAATCCCAGGTTGCTGACCAAAAAATAAGTCACAAGGTAGAATTCTCTTAGTTAACCAGACAAATTGGCCAGCATCTCTCCTTTTTTTGTTTATTATAGACTCCCCTATAGTGATCTGTATTAGGCTTTTCAGGCCATGAAAGACCCCCACCCTCCTTAGGTACTATTTCTTCATAGACCTTTCCCAAAACACACACAAAGGACAATGATCTCTATTAGTAGAGCATGATGTGAAAAGTTCTTACCACAATCTGTCCTCTACCAATGAAATAAACTACCCCTGTTTATTAAACAAAGTAGTACCCTAACTATATTTTAAACTAGCCAAGAAAATTGGATAGCTCTTCATAATTTCATCCTGGCCATATCTTGAGTGTCCTTACATGAGGCATTAGATAACTCCTGGTAATGGGTGTTCTGGACTAGGCTGAAAATGGTCTCATGATTGATTGCCTAGTGTCAACCTATGTACCTAGAAGTTAAGAGCTCTCAGTTTATAACTGCTGTTTGCATTGATTTTTGGATTTTCTACATTTATGGTTTGGATATTTCCATTATGTTTTAATTTTGGTATTATTATGCTATAGTTTATTGTATTTTAAATTTTGTTATCCTACAGTTTTTTAGTCTTAAAAGTTGTTGGCTAGGGTCATTTAGCAAACATTCATTTTGCATTCTCTGACTGAATAGGAATTAAATCTAGCTAATTAGTGATAGGACCTGAAAAACAGTTCTCTAATTTAAGATATTCACCTACAGTCCTCTTCAGCTACAAGAGCTCTGAGTTTAAAACTGCTGTTTGACTGCATTGCTGTTTGGCTAATTTCCCATGCACCTGCCCAATTCTTGTTGTGATTTTAAACTTGGCACCTTTTTAGCTGCCCACCCCAACTGTAAATTATAGTTTGCAAGTCCCTCCCAGTGCTATTGCTACTGGATACTAATAGTTCAAACTGATAAGGCACTCCCATTACACTCTTAAAGCTCAATTTAGCCTCTGTTTCATATAATCCCATTTCAACTAGGGCACACTGCAATATTCAGAGTGTTAATCTGAATTGTGTATTGTTCTTTTCTGCATTTCCTATAGTTTTAACCAAAAGTCATCTGTTTATATTTTTAACTTGGACTGGGACCTTAGACTTGTAGTAGCCCATACAGTAGTGGATGAATTGTGAATTGCTACAGGGTCTGAACCTCATTTATTTAATTTCTACTGCTTTTGACTGTATTTAACTTTGTCTAGGGGCCTTAGTCTTGTAGTATAACTCACAATAGTGAGAAAATTGTGAATTTCTGTAGGATTTGAGCCTCATTTATTACACTCCTACTGCACTTTTTTCTGCTTACATTTCACTTAGTCTGAGAAGCTTAGTCTTGTAGCATCTCTCACAATGGTGAGAGAATTGTGAATTGCTGCAGAAAGTGTACCTCCTTTTATAATATTTCTACAGCATTTTTTATGCTCGTATTTTACTTGGTCTAGGAATCTTAGTCTAATCTTGTAGTATCATTCACAATAGTGAGACCATTGTGAATTGCTGCAAGATCTGAACCTTATATAGACACTTATCCTGCATTTTTACTGTTTACTGATTGGATTCCTCTCTAATTCATCTCCATAACTTCTGCTGAGCTGTGCAGCAGTGATTTGGAGCACCTAGAGTTGTAATTGTCCACATAAAACTTCCTCTGCTATTACAGCTGTGTAGAGCAGCTAGTTTGCCTGATGAGGAACATTACTCCAAGAGTGTTATTTTAAGTCAATCCTGGACCTCTCCTTCCAGCCCAAACATCTCTAAACCCTGATTTCCTGACCTCTCGTAGATCACAAAAAAGAGGATCCACAGCCATGGATGCCCACTTTCCTACTGTCTCTGTCTGTTGCCAGCCTGGTAAAAATGGACATCTTGAGACAATGTAGCAATTGTCTCATGTTTACTGACAACTAGCTTATTCTTAAGCAAATCAGAGGCAAAACCTTTACATATAGACACTGATATCTCCAGACAGGTTGCCAGTAACAAACACACACACACACACACACACACACACACACACACACACACACACACACACACACACACACACACACACACTGCACCTACTATGGATCAGACACATAAAGTCACATATGCTGAGGCTCTTACATGCAATTATTTACCCAAACCTTAAAGGCCTCCCATATGCTCCACTCAGCAACCTCTCAAACTGCTCCTGTCCATAAAAGCTACTCTACAAAGACAATACGGTCCAGGACATATACACCCACATCTCACAATGTTTCAACCTCAAAGCCCTTAAGGCTAACTGCCACAGAGACTAATATATTGGTCATTTGAGACTCTGTTGTGAGACACATTGATGCCCCCCTCAACAGGCTTAGCAAGGAGACAGTTACAGTCAGTTGTCTATCAAGGGCAAGGATCTGCCAGATGCCACGTGCACTCAGGACATTAAACTAAAAGTACCAGTATGACTCTGTCATAGTACATGTGGGTGTTAATGACTTGAGATGTACCTCCCTGGACTATATGAAGAGAAACATGATAGAGATTTCAGATTATTGTCCCAGGCAGGTATGAGCCTAGCAATGAGCAGCATTCTACCTTCTCCAAGGAGGATACCACAATATAGACAGAAGATGATTGACTTTAACAATTGGCTTAGTTACTGGTGTCATTCTAAGGGAGTCCAATATTTGTCAGCTTGGGAGGACATGATTGACAGACCATGCTGTTTTGCCAAGGATGGTCTGCACCTGTTCCCATTAGGCTTTTGGATACTGGCCAAAACAGTATCCACCCATATAGTGCCTTTTTAGGCAATGCCAGTTTGATAAATTTTCCAACATAGTAAATTCCATGCAATATAAATTAAGGTGTTACTGTTCAATGCTAGGGGTCTCAGCAAGAAGCTCCATTCCATGGAAGCACTCCTCATCCTTGAGAGTATTGACATCTGTGCAGTTACTGTGACATGGTGTAAAACCATAGAAAGTATCTCTGACATCCAAGGCTATAATGCTTTCCACACTTTTACATCAGCTACTACAAAAGAAGGGACAAGTGGTGGAGGTGTATCAATCTATATAAAAAGTAAGCACACCTATAACTGGTCAAACAATATGACATGCTTGAGCTACTCCTTGTCCAATTAATTATAGGTAAAGTTCAATACCATATATTTGCTAGCTATAGGTCCTCATCGATGACATAGGACAACCATACCACAAAGCTGAATGTACTACAGTCACTCACAATTCAGCATATAGGTTCATAGGTAAGTACTAGGCTATCTGCCCAATGTGTTGGCTTTCGCCACTCCCTTAGATTAGTTCCCTGTGCCTCTGTCCAGCAGAGCCATTAGTTCCCTGTGCCTCTGTCCAGCAGAGCCATCAGTTCCCTGCACCACTGTCCAGCGGAGCCAGTGCAGTGATCCCCGGGGTAAATTTTCTGCTTCCCATCCACCCGTCAAGGTTTCTCTTGAAGAGTGTTAGTGAGGGGCTCTGCCTGATGTATATTGGAATCCTGTTCCAAAGCATGGGGAGTCTCTGGGATAGGAATCTATCCCTCCAGGATGTCCTATTTATCATTGCGGTGAGGTTTATATCTCTAGAGCATGTGGCTCTCTGGGATTTGTTTTTTTTTAGGTGGAGCATGTCCATCAATTCTGGGTTGGACATGGCCTTGTATGTCAGGCAGAGATCACCTCTGAGTAAGCGGTATGCAACTGAGTACAGCTGGAGTTTCTTGAGTCGGGCTGCATAGGGCATCTGTTTGAGGCCAGTAATCCTCTTGGTGAGGTACTTTTGTGGCCTTTCCAGCTGTTGCAAGTGTCTTGTAAGGTACATCCCAAATGGGGCATTGTATTCTATGATGGGTCTAATGAGTGATGAGTAGAGAGGCACAATAACCTCTTTTGTTCTAGATGCAAACCCTTTTGTGATTAGGTGGGCCACATAGAAGGATTTTCTAACCACCTTGGCAATATGATTATCAAAGGAGAGATTACTATCTACTTGGGTCCCCAGATCCCTTATTACATTTTCTGTATTTAGGGGACTACCACCTATGTGGTAGTTTGCGGGTATTTTGTTTTTTCCAAAGGGGATGACTATGCACTTTTTGGTATTTAGCTTGAGGCCATGATTTTGACACCAGGTATCCGTCTCAGTGAGACCCATCTGAAGGGTGTCTGTATCAGCTGGAGAATCAATTATGGCCCCTAGTTTGCAGTCGTCTGTGAACTTGGTCAGCCATAGTCCTCCTGTGCTTGCCTGTACCTCTGAGAAGTATATACCGAACAGGAGGGGTCCTAGGACTGAGCTACTAACACAAGCAGGCTCAAAGATTCATGGATTTTGTCAATGCAAACATCCTGGAACAGCTAGTCTGCACACCTACTAGGGGTACAAATATCCTGGATCTGGTACTCACAAATATGAGGGAACATTGCGTCCCCTCTTGTGTAATGTCCTCACTGGTCAGATCAGATTACAAAGCAGGAACCCTTGAAATAAATATCAATGCTGAACTCCCAGCAAACCCCAGAATATTTAAGAATATTTAAGACATTTCCAAAGCTAACTAACTCCTATTAAGTGAAGGCATATCTAAATTCCAAGCTCCCACAAATTCAGAGAACCCAGTGTTCTATGTGCAAGTGTTTATGGAAACCCTGTTCGAGTATGTAAAGAAATGCATATAAACAGCATTTCTAAACCGAAATAAACGTAGGGAAAACTCCAAAAACAAGCCCCCATGGTGGACCCCCAGTATAAATAGGTTTCCCAACAAAAGAAAGTCCTGTCCAAAAATAGGAAGGGCTATGCCCAAAAGACAAAAAGACTCCCTCATCAGTCTCAACAAGTAACTCAGGGGACTAATCAAGTCCACCAAAGCAAACTTCAGAATAACAATAGCCTCCCAGGCTAAGGATAACCATAAGGCATTTTTCATTTATGTACACAACCTTAGAAGGAACACCCAACAGTGTGCTCAACTAATAAATAGAAAATGGAACCTCCTATACCAAATAAAGGGATATAGCAAATTTGCTGGCCGATAAATTTAGCACCAATTTCACCCCACTATCACCCCCTTAGGTGATCTAAGACTAACTTACAAGGCATTCTCTGATCCAGCCCTGGAGAAAGAACTGGAATTACCTGATATAAGGATCTAAACCTTGTCTGTGACATAAACAAAACATTGTTGAAAGGATAGGAATTTGTCTCAGAGATTACCTCTTCTCTGGAATAGACTCCCCATTCACGTGAAACAGAGGTCTTACCTAAGTCTATTCAAATGCAGTTTGTGCCAGTGGATGGGAAATCAAATTCACCCCTGGCCTGTTGCCTGTAGCCCTTATGAACAGCAGCAGGCATATACCAAAGCCATTCTAGACCAAGAGCAGTGACAACTGTGAAATTTGGGGCATGAATGGTTAGCCTGAAAAAGCACTAGGGCCGTTAGCCAAGTAACCTCCTATGATCCTATAAAATAAGTAAACTGCAACCTTTCTAAACCCAAGAAAAGTTTGAAAGGTTACTTAAAGGAGAAATAATCTTCCTTCAGCATTCACCTCTGATGATTTTGCAATCTCTTTCCAATCTTCCTGTATTTCTCCCACAACAGCCCTCACATTTGGAACTCTTATTCTTTTTTTATTATTTTAAAAAGTTGTCTCATAAAGAAACCATGCACATGACTGAACCTCTGCCTAACCATGGATCTATTGGTACTGATGGCCTGGCCTCCCTATTTGGTTCAAGTTTTGTGCTGAAGTGATAGTACCAAAAATTCAACATTTCTTTAAACTTTCCCTCACACAACACACCTTTCTTGTCTATAGGGAAAAAAGCTCTCACCATTCCCTTCACCAAATGCAGTAAACCAGTCACACTTCAGATTATAGACCTGTGTCTGTCTTCTGTACCATCTTGGTAAGCTTATAGAAAAAGGTATTAAATGAAGGCATATCTAAATTCCAAGTTCCCACAAATTCTTGATCTAGAGCTGACCTTCCTCAAAAGTCATAAAATATCAGGATTTGCAAGCAGAAACGAGACCAATGTGGAAGGAAGATACCCAGGGTCTTATAAAAAAAGAGTCTACAATCATATTTAGATATGCTACCAATACATGTAACTCCATATGAATTACAGAAGGAGTCATTACTGGAGACATTGTGTGTGCTGCAAAGAGCACTTTTGGCTGACATCAAAGAGTGAAACAATACTAATTTCATGAACTTTAATTGTACTTTGACTTATGAATGGGGTCCATTCCCGTTGTGTTATTAGAAACCCAAAAGATCTGGAGAAATTAAAAAGTAAAAAGCTGTATATAACCAGATTATTAATTTCCTCTACCAGTATAATATCCTAATCATGAAACAACATGGATTTATTTATTTACATGCTTTATTTATGTCTGGGTATGTAATGTTTTTCAGTATGCAGTTAAGCATCAAATTTCTTCTTGTATTAGAAAACCTATATTTATTTCCCATTAGTTACAGTTCATACCTGGAATTTTATTGTGAATGTTTTATTACAGAAACAATTAACAAAATGTTGCCCTTGTAAAAGAAAACAAGAACTTCTGTTGGACTGACATACCATAGCCTATTGCAGAGATAAACTTGGGGGTAGCTTAGGAGCTGTGCTCACTTGTATGCATCTGGTATCTATATCATCTATTCAACCAAATTGATCTCAGCTCAAAACATGCTTTGTGGAACTACTGTGTGGACTCAGTACAAAAAAGGTAAGGGGTGCAGGCCAGGTGCAATGCTTGTGAAATAGCATGCAGAGCAAGCTTGATTAAAATGGATTTGATCCTGCTAATCTTTAGATATGGCAAATCACTTTACTGATAGAAAAGGAGACGGCGCTTGTATGGGAGGCTGAAAATTCCATTAGATATAGCTATTCTTGCCTCTACATAGTACAGGAAGTAGATTCTTAGAGCTGACCTTTCTTGGACAAGCCTGTGGCTAGGTGATGAGCAACAGGACTCTATTGTTTGTGCTTATGCACCTAACAACTATTCAAAGCATTTTGCTTTTTTTGGTGACTGTTAGTATAGGGTTTGATAGGATGCTACCTTCTCATCCTGTTAGGAAGAATACTGTGAAAACTCATCAGAATGTGACAGCAGGCTAAGCAAAAATCATTCTCTCCACATGCCAACTTCTATGCTATATATGTTATGTCTTCTCTTCTACGGAACATGGACATGGTTTTCTTAGCCAGTGAAAGTTACACTGAAATGTGTTAAAAACATTCTCCTAAAATGCCAAATAGTATGGAAGTAAAAATAAAGAATATCATTAACCAGTAACCCCATACATTTCAATCAGTCCATCCATCCATCCATCCATCCATCCATCCATCCATCCATCCATCCATCCATCCATCATTCCATCCATCCATGACTCAGGACACCCAGTCCTCCTACCTGGACCTACTTGACTCCATTAAAGTACCTCCTAACACCCTGATCCTTTGTGACTTCAACTACCCCACCATAGACTGGGTGAGCTATTCCTGCACTAAGGCACTCATGCAACCATTCCTTGACTTCATAAATTCTAATGTACTAGACTAGCTTATCTCATTCCCCACAAGGGAGATAAAATTCTGGACTTGGTTCTCACCAACATGGGTGACCGCTGCACCACTCCCATAGTATGTTCTTCCCTCATGAGATCAGATCATCGGTCTGTCTCATTTCAAGTTTCTATCCCACTTAACCAACCTCCCCAAGCTGTAAACAGGCTAAGAACTTCTCAAAAGCTGACTACAATTTCCTAAGGGATCCTGCAGAAACAGCTGCACAAGGATCAGCAAGGGGAAGGGCCACATATCCCCCCACCAATACCCACGTCACCATAGCCACAGTCAAAGGAGGACTCTGAGGAGGAACCGCCAGCTGCTGTCGCTGTAGGCAAACATAGGCATGCTCAGTATGCCCTTGCTTTGGCTAAGAGGCAATTCATAGCACATTCACTGGTCACCTAGGGACCTAATACCATTCTTCTACTCACATACATATATTAAAAGTGATACCAGGCAACTCACACAGCCTTTACCTGTCCATGTATTGGCTGTGTACTGCTTGCATCAGACAGAGTCAGTCCTGAACTAAAGGTATGTCAACTGCTGCATTTGCAAGCTAAGTTCTGAACCTAGACTTTATTATTGAAGATTATTATGGCATATCCTTGTATTTCTTTACTTGGTACACTAAGCAAGTAAGTAGTGGTGGATTTGTACAGTAATTACATTAACATGGGACTACAGACCCTTATGTGTCCATTTGTAATTAGTAGGGCCCAGGCATGAAAAATTCACACAGTCATACCTCTGAAGAATACTGGTAAATCATTCAACAATGAAGTCAGAAAATGAGGCTACACATTGCAGTTTCTAACTCCAGTCTTGTTTGTGTCATAACAGTAAGTGCTCTTTGTTCCTACAGCCCCCAAAAGAGGAGTGTACTCTTGTACCTGCCATAACAGCGTCTCAGCTATGCTATCCCCCAGACACACAGTATATGCATATTTATGCCACAGTTAATATCATCTCACATTTTAAGGGCAATTATATAGAATTACTTACACATTGCATGTGTTAGGTAACTGATGAGTCACCAACAAACACACACATGTAAGACAGAGAGATGTATATTAGCAACCATGATTATGACAGGTTGTGGAATTACTAACTGCTTTATGTTCAGATATAATACAGAGAATTACTTGTGCAGTATACAGTTCATAGTTTGATAGCAGTGTACATTGTTATGCAGTTGGTCGTATGAGTGACCCCAGTTCTGTGCTAGCAAGGTGCTTCTGTGACAAAGAGGACTAAAGCAGCCATCCTGTTTCCTGAAGCTGTATTCGTGTGAGGGTTCTAATCCCAGCATAAGTAAAAATGTTGGATGTGTACTATCAATTGGTAGTGTGCTGTTACAGACTTTGCTTATTTGTGCCATACTTTTAATATTTATCCTCTTTGTCTTGTTTTAATTTGACATTTGTGAACTACTCCATGTCTAGGAAGCATTTTAAGAAGGCTTATCTAGTTTGCATGAAGCGCAGCATTGCAGAAACAAGGAAAAAACAGATGAGACTCCTAACAACACAAAACGGATACATTCAATTATTGCTTTCAGTCATGGTGAAATCCCAGCCTGGAGTACAGATAGGAGTGTGCCATAATAGCAGGTATATATTACTTAATAGTAAGCCTCAGATGTTTACAATGCGGAGTGTGTTTTCACACCACTTACCTACAGACAAACAGGTAAAGAAGCTAACGCGCATATGTGTACACTTAGTTAACCATAGTGCACATCCGATGCATATATATATATATATATATATATATATATATATATATATACATATATATATATATATATATATATATATATATATATATATATATATCACCTCATATATATATATATATATATATATATATATATATATATATATATATATATATATATATATATATATATATATATATATATATATATATATATATAGATCACCTCACAGCAAGAGGTTCTCTGGTTTGATTCTCGACTGGGGTGCCTTCGTTGTGGAGTCTGCATATCCTCCCTGCATTCATTTGGGTTTCCTCTGGTTTCCTCCCACATCACAAAGACATGCATCTGGAGTGTTTCTCCCTGGGCCTCTGCTGAAAATTGACTTTGTTCCAAGTCAGACTTTCCCGGTAAGCAACTGCTAAATAAAAAAATGTGTGTGTGTCTATATATATATATATATATATATATATATATATATATATATATATATATATATATATGTGTGTGTGTGTGTTCTTATTGCTCTACATTTCTCAGTCTCTTTGTCTGACCAAAAACTTCATGTGGAAACATTGCAAACTGAGGGCACAATATACTATATGTACATATATTTACAATCCATCCATTTGTTTCCTCACCACCAACCACACAATGATCAATGTAACCCTGGGGTCTCCTTACTTTTTCAACACATGTATCCACCACAGTACAAAGCATAATATATAATGTGTGGTCCCTTATTGACAGGGTCATTTGGTGATGCTCACAGGCTTGCTTTGCCAAACTCAAACAGCCAAATATGCTCAATAAGGGTACTTGTGTTTTTACACAGCTAGGCTTCTAGACAGTCTATTTCTGTTAGGCTACTAGCTTCAGATGACTAAGAAGTGATGTGGTCTATGCAGTCCTCCCAAGCTGTTGTTCCTCACATGGCTTGCTGATGTCATATACTATAATTTCATCTGCAGTATTAGAGACAGCAGACGTTTGCCATGGTACTTCATTAAGTACTGTGTTGTGTAGTCTGTGCACTTAGATAGGTAGGGGTTATTTCTCACTGCAGTAGACTGTATGTGTTTGTGTGTGTGCATCTGTGTGTGTGCATGTGTGCGTGTGTGTGTGTGTGTGTGTGTGTGTGTGTGTGTGTGTGTGTGTGTGTGTGTGTGTGTGTGTCTCCATAAAGAAGAGTGGAGGTGTGTATCCCTAACTGACTTCTCTAATGGCATGGTTTTGCTACTCGCACAAACATCTATTTCAAGCAGACCTCTTGTCCTCCCACATGGCCTGATGATGTCATCTACTATAAGATCACCTACAGTTCTGTTAAAATCAGACTTGTGTTGTGGCGCGTGCATTAAATACTGTGTTCTGTTGTCTGTGTACTTAGGCATTCTATTCTCAATGTAGTCAACTGGGGGAGGAGGTGGTATGTGTGACTGAGCTATTACTGGACATTATAGAGAGAGTGTTTTACAGCAGCCTATGGAACACTGTTCTAAGTACATTCATCATGCCATTGTTTTTAGACACTGTTATGAAGTGAAAGCCGTGCAGAATGTCCAGCTGCTGCTTTTATTTATATAAGAAAAAGTATACATCAGTTTTCTGTATTGCTATTATTAATTTTGGAAAATATTGCACTGCTTTTGACTCTGTTGCCTATGTAATGTTATGAATAAACAAGCTGTCAATTACTGCTTTTATTCTGTTGCAGTTTTGCCTGCACCATACATTGGATTCACACTGAATGAACCCATTTCAGTTCAACTGTTGATAAGTAAACATAATGACTCATGATTTCTGAGAAAACATCCCTGTACCCTTGTACCAGGAGTGTACACAAGGACTATATATTTTAAGGAAACTGTTTCTGGTCTCATTTCAAGCTTTACCATTGTTTCATTCCCTTAGCTGCTTTGCTTTTGTTTGTGTGCAGAGAGCATAACTATTTGTTGTTGTAGATGCAGAAAAAAACAATACAATTATTTTCCATTACAATTGGCCAATGCTATCTAGCAGAGCAGATATTCAACAGTTCAACATAGCTGGTCAAATTTCAGTTAAGTAAGCAGTAAAGTCACATCTTATCACTCCACAACAGAACTATATATCCCACTTTAGATACACCTCCTACTGTACACCCCATATGTTAATCCCCCTAAAACAGCACTATATTACATACCCCCATCCTTTTATCATTCTTTATGCAGATACCAGGATCACACCTCACAATACAAGATGTCAGTTCCCCTCTTTTTCTTCTGCTAGCATGGTTGACATATTTTTATTGACTCAGTGCATATAGTGCATCAGGCCTGTATTACAACATCAATGAAGTACCATCATGGGAAGAGGTGTTCTCTATCAACCTATATAAACAGCAAAGACATCCAAAACATAAGCATGGCACACCTAACACTAAACCCAAAGTACAAAATACACATAAAAAGGGAGTGCTAGTGTCTCAACCAGGAAGTGCTTAAGGCAATAGTTTTCTATTGCAAATGTTGTCCTTATAGTTGATTGTACCATGAGCCATACACCTGAGCCACTCCCCAGCTTAAACAAAGTGAAATTTAGGGTCAGCTGTATGACACAAGTAGTTGTCCCATCACACATGCAATCAAGTCTCTCCACAATAAGTCCCACTATTAAGCCATCATAGTTGATGCTGGTATGCACAACTTGAGATGTATCTCTAGGGAATATATGGAGAGAGGCATGACTGAGCTCACCAGATATGTGTTCCAGGCATGTATGCCCCTATGTTTGACCAGCATTATAAGCTTGCCTAGGATGAGACAACAATATAAAGAACAAATGATCTTCTGAAATTGGTTATGTGTCTGGTGTCATTCTAAGGGACTCCTGTCAGTGTGGGATGACATTGTAGATAGACTACACTGCTTGGCAAGGCATGGACTTCACCTGGAACCTCTAGGCTTTTGTTTGCTGGCAAAGGCACTTGCTCCATTATAATGCCTTTATTAGGGAAGGTCACAAAAACAGAAGTCACTATATGAAAATATATAACTTCAACAAAGTAAGGGTCATGGTGCTAAACTGTAGGAGTTAACATAAAAAACTGCACTCTCTGTCAGCATTTGTCCCAATGGAAGTGGTAGATGTCTGTGCAGTCACAGAAACCTGATTCAAGGCCGTAGTAAGTAACCCGGCCTTGCAAGGCTACAATGCCTTCCACACATTCAGACTGTAATTTGAAGTTGTAGAAACCACAGGAGGTAGATTATCTCTTTTCATTGAAGATAATTCCTCCTCTACAGGGGTTAGACAACATAAGTCTAGGAGTTAAGATAAATCCAATTTACTGTGGCTAAGAAACTCCTTAATTTTATTGCCAGTTATATGTCCCCTTCCATGAACAAGAAAAGCCACACAGCCTATTTATAAGTACTTGTACTTATTAAAGTTGAACAAAACAACCTACTTAGGGATGGTTTCAACTATAACTACACTGATTGTGAAACTTATGTGAGGCCAAACCCACTTGCACAATAATTCCTGGACTTTGATAACTCATATGCCATGGAACTAAGACTGCACCATTCCACAAGTGTCTGTAATATTCTAGATCTAGTCCCCACAAATAGCATTGACCAATGCAACCCCCTCATGTGCAGGACCTGCACAGTTTCAATCCAACAATAAAGTATTTTTTTATTAGAATTTGCAATAGGTACAGAATTACAAAATGAGAGGACAGCTGAAAATACATCTTCAAAGGTAACTACACCATCCTAAGGGATGGTATAATCTTCTCCCAAACTACAGTTTCCACAGAGGACATTGACAACTATAGTAAGGTATACCCTAATGCCCTGCATAAACATCTACACAAATGTGTAGATACAGACGTACCTGTTGGTATTCAATAATGTGACCAGAGACATAGCATGCATGCACAGCATTGACCTTGTCTGTCTTAACATAACCAAGGCCTGCCACACAATCCCACATTCTTGCATCAGTGAAAAGTGAAGCCAGGTGAATAACAATTGCTATGTTGCAAAACTACACAAGTGTCCAAATTGTAACCCACACAATAGAAATAAAGCCAAGTGAATCCGTCCAATTGCAGATACAAAAGGAATATTTTTAATAAAATATTCTTTTTGTATCTGCAACTGAACGGATTCACTTGGCTTGATTTCTATCGTGTGGTTTACAACAATTGCTAAGTTGTCTGTGGGGTTGCAAATTGGCTTACAGACAACACTCATAAGAAGATAGTTCACCTCTAGCAGTAGAACCATCACCCGTGGGTTTTACCACAAGTGTCAAAATAAAACAAAATACTGAGCCGTACAGCACAGGGCATACATTATATTAATACAGAGAGTAAGCACTTCTGTGATATTGCACCACTTCTTCAGGCAGCAGCTTATTTATGTATATGTTTATGTATGTTTTTTAGTACTTTTGTAGGAGTGCTATGACAGTCTGAGAGAAGGTATATACATGTCTCTTTAAGAATGTTAATTGTTAATTGGAGTAAGCACCTGACTGGATGGGTTGTAGTAGCTTAAATATGAGTGTGTTAGGCATTTCTGTAGCCATGTGTACAGTAGTCCTAAACATATAGCTCTCGCCACAAGAGGGTTGAGACATCACTTGTCTATGTAGCACTTTATTTGTGTAATCTGCAATGTCACAACACTATAAGAAAAGTTTGCATACCCTGTACCAGAACCCAAGATCATCTGCACTCCAATCCTAGACTTAACACCTCTTCCTACAGGATTAGTTATAAGAGATTCCCTATATTAGTATTCATTGTTAACTTCACTGTATTAGCGCAGCACAGCCTCACTTAAAAGTTTTTTGTGATGTCCATCATTATTAATTGAATGCATCTTGTTTCTATTTTTGGATGTCTGGGTCATGTCTGATACATGGGTGGTCCAGTCGAGCAAATGAGGTAAGCATTTGTGGGAAGTGGTGCATCTTGCAAACCTTGGAATAAAACAAAATACAAAATAAAAAAGGAGAGAAGATTAAACAATTACACAAAGCCATACATAATGGGGGGGGGGCTCAAAAATACGGACAATTTTGAAATATTGGTCTTACAAACTTAGAAAGTTGATAAAAATAACAGGTTTTGCATTCACATTAATTTTCCAAAGCTTCTGAATCTCAAATGTCTGTCATTATTTTCTGTCTTCATTCCTCAAAGATTTGGCAATGATTTGCCAGTAAACCACAATTTTACGAGTAACAGACCAAAAATATGAGGCAGACATCTGGACATTCTACAGAAGTCTATACAGTTGAGAGGTATGCAGAAGTGATATCTGCATTCACAAAGAGGTTTTGCGGCCAGATGCAGTGGTGCACACCACAAAAACTTGTTTAAGTGAGCAGAGCTTCATTAATATTAATTGTGCGCCACTGCCACAGGCATTACTTCCTGTACATGGTAATGCTCAGTTTAGGCTCTCCACGAACCCTACACAGAGTTTACTAAATCCTGGGCAGTAACTTTTTTCTTAAATAATGTCACTGTATACTGACTCTGTGGTGTAGTATTTTGAAGATTTACCCATGATTGGCTTTACCTACATGATTAAACCACACACAGTGAGTAAATCTTCAATATACCACACTCACGTCATCGGTTATTGCTATAATATTTAGTGAAAGCAATGCAGATGTCTCATAAAATAATATCTTATAATTTAGAATAAAAATTCTAGAGCTTAATAACTAAATTGCAATACATAGATTTTCATCAAATCTTGTAGCTACCCAGTATGTTTTCAATCACAAGATCAGCATAAAATAAAAATTGAAAACAGTGTCAGTTGTAAAGTGTTGACTACAAATCATCATTAACTTATTGAAAGAAACATGAAAATGCTTGTCCCACTACCATCATTGGATATGCTTAAATATCTGAAATAGTAAATGCGCCATGTTGACAGAGCCAGGCAATGCACTGTAAAGCTGAGACGTCTCACGCATGCTGAAAGAACTACTTTATAATAACATTGTGTGTATAATGGCTGTGCCCGCATACCTTCCTAGCTAAATATATTAACGCTGATGTAGCACTACATCAGAGATGAAAAAATATATTGCTTTGTCAGGTGGTGCCCTTTTCATTGAGGCAGGGGAGGCAGAGATAATATGTGTATTATTATAAGTCTTCAGGTCACCATATAACTTTCATTGACAGTAAATGTGTTGCACAAGTTCACCGGCAATCACTTTCCTCTGAAAGAACATCAAATTAAAGTGAAAGCAAATTAAATAAATGCATTACATTGCAATCACCATAACCATAAACTTTGTTTCTATGTGGGGGCTTCACCCCCAAATGCCTGGAAATTAAATATACAAACTTCATGATTGTAAATTGTGGACAAAGAGAATAACTCCTAACAGTTTATTACAGATGAAATATTACAGTAACTACTTACACCAATGACACTACAGCAGGGAAAAGGCAAACTCCCTGGTCCAATCTATGCCATGAACTGGTAATGTTTAGTCATCTAATTCTTGATCAGCTGTGCAAGTTTTTCTGTTTTTGACTAAAGGGCTAGTTAATGAAACACGAGTAAGCCATATGTGTGTGTGTGTGTGTGTGTGTGTGTGTGTGTGTGTGTGTGTGTGTGTGTGTGTGTGTTTAGAGAGAGAGTCTATTGTCAACCATTGAATGGGCTAACCATCGAGTGGCTGAACATCGAATAATAAGCATCGAAAGTTCACTCAGCGAACTTCCATTTTATTGATAGGGTAAATAACTACTTCTCTCATATGTTAGTGTTTCAAACTCCTTTTCTCCACTGTAGTGCAGTCACAGAGCAGGAATATATAGTAAAGGGGGTGTGGGGATTTGAAACACTTCCATGTGTAAGATGGTGAATAGCTCGACAAGTAGTTACTTACCCTGTCAATGAAAGTTGGGTGAGAGAACTTTTGATGCTTATTGTTCGATGTTCAGCCATTCAATGGCTAGCCCATTTGATGGCTGAACATAGACTCATATATAAATATATATATATATATATATATATATATATTATATATATATATATATATATATACTTGTATGGGGTCTATATCAGATGATCGAAGTTTTACTACTTCGAATCAGTATACATCGAACACTACTGATCAAAGTAGTAAAACATTGAATCATCATTAAAACATTTATTAAACCAAAACAAATAAAACAAAAGGGTGGGCAGGGGGACAAGCCCCCTGCACCCCCCACACCCCGCTACTTAAATATACCAACTCTGAGACAGCACTACATTGAAGTAAACGGAAATCTCCCCTTATGGAGATTTCCAATTACATGTTCGATATTCTAAGCGCTCGCTATTGTCGTGTTGACAATATCAGATTCAATATTGTCGGCTTTCAACAATGTAATATAGACCCCTTGTATGTATGTGTGTGTGTGTATGTGTGTGTGTGTGTGTGTGTGTGTGTGTGTGTGTCTATACACACACACACACATATATATATATATCTCTATATATATTTATATATATATATATATATATATATATATATATATATATATATATATATATATATATATATATATATATATATACATAAATTCTCCAAACAATGGCCTGTGCACGTTAAACGTAAACGTGCATGCATGGAAGAATCAACGATAAAACACCAAATAAAATTCAGCACTGCACTTTCAACAAAATAAATCAGAAGGAGCATAAATAATTATGTGCTGTAGTATGGTCAATTTTATGTTTATATAGGGCACTTCGTACCCTCTGACATTTAATGTCACTTATATGTAGTGCCACTCTATTTTTATATATGACATACTGCCATATATACCATCCATTCCATTCTACAAGTTATCAAATATTGAATATCAAAAACTTTTGAAGTATTAATGGATGTAAATGACTTTGTTTTGGGAATAATTTTACAATATGTACACCTACCACAGGGATTGCAGCCCCTAATTGTAACCAATTTTGTTTTATTACACCTCATTTTTTATACCATGAAAGTGATTTACCAATATTTCTACCCCTCCTATACCCAAATTTACAATATTCATCAAGATAACCACCAAAAAACTGATCCTGTTTTAAAATATGCCAAACATTGTTAATTATACCTCGAAGTTTAAAGGTATTAGTTCCAAAAGTAGTAATAAACCTTAAAGGAACATTCCTATCTGTGTTCCCACCATCACATCCATATCCAGACACCAAATTTCTTTTCATGCTGGATTCTTCCAGCATTTCACGATCTATAACATTTCTATTGTATCCCCTTTGCTTAAATCTATTTCCCATGTGTTTTACCTCTTCTTTGAACTCAACTTCATTACTACATATACATCTAAGTCTTCGAAATTGATTTTTCGGTATATTGAATATAACATGTTTTGGATGGCAACTATTTGCCCTCAATAATGAATTTTTTGTAAATGGTTTTCTATAAAGACTTGTACTTAAAGTACCATCATTATTTTTAACTATATGTATATCCAAAAAATCAATAGCCATTTTTTCTCTTCTATCAACAAAGACTATGTCAAACACATTAAAATTTAAATGATCTACAAAAATGTTCCATTCAACTGAAGAACCAGACCGTATAGCCCAGCAATCGTAGAGATATCGATGCCACATTATCAATTTAGATTTAAAAGGGACATCATCTTCATAAATCAAACTACATTCCAAGTACCCCATGAAAAGATCTGCGTATATTGGTGCAAATTTAGTACCCATTGCAGTTCCATTCACCTGCAAATAACATTCATATCCAAAAAAGAACACATTATTTTCTAATACAATTTTAATCAAATCAATCAATAAAGAGCAATGTTCATCAGAATATTGTTCAAATTGCAGCAACCAATATTTAATTGCTTCTATTCCCCCATGATTTGGAATACTTGTGTACAGTGATTGTACATCAAGTGTACAAATATAACAATCCTCGGATAACCATATATCATCTATTAATTGCAAAAACTCATTTGTATCCTTAATTCTAGATCTAATTAAGGCTAATAATGGTTTCAACTGTGATTCCAAATATGCTGAAATTGGCTCTGTAAGAGACCATACTATAGGTCTAACTGGGGGAGGAAAAATATTTTTGTGTATTTTTGGTAAAATATATAGTTGTTGAGATTTTGGATTATCCACCATTAGTTCCTTTAGTAAACTTTCATTGATAAGACCCCTAGAATTATAATTTTTTAATGTCTCATCAATATTATATTTTAGGTCAATAGTTGGGTCTAACATAAGCCTTAAATAAAACCTGTTATCACCCAACTGTTTTTTAACCTCCTTGGTATATCCATCAATATCCCACATTACTAATGCTCCACCTTTATCGGTCTTATGTATTACTAAATCCTTATTTTCCATCAAGCCTTTTAAAGCAGCCCTTTCTTTAGATGTCAGATTATAACCATGATGCTTAAAAATGTTATTCTGATTTTTGTGTAGTTCACATAATACACTTTCTTCAAATAATCTCACCCTTGGGTGGTATGGGGGTATAAAACTACTTTTTTTTAATTTAAACTCAGAAGTAACAGAAACATCACATTTTGCATGAAAAAAATACTTTAGATTTAAATTTCTACAAAAATTTTTGACATCCATACACATATCATGTTGAGACAAAAAGAAAGAAGGTACATAGTTAAATCCTTTATTTAACACAGCTTTCTCATCTTCATTAAGCTGGTAATCAGTTAGATTTACTATAAGTCCTTCATCATTTATTTCTCTTTCACCAATTTCTCAAATCTTTCTTTCACTTCTCTCAAATTCTCTCTTCCGATGTTTCTTTCCACCCCTTCTAAAGGGCCCCCCTTAGGTCTGGCTTTCTTATGTACGGGAGATTGTATTTCAGTCACTTCTAAATCCGTATCTGTATTTACTGCATTGGAAGACATTTCAGATGTACTGGATTCAAAGTTATCCACACTATAAGTGGATTTTAAAATTGACTTGTTTCTCTTGCGTTTAACTCGTTTGGGTTTAGCGGTATTATTAAAACGCACCGCTCTTTTTGATTGTTTCTAGGTGTAGGTTTTATCATTTATAGCATCACCCATGTCTCTATTAAACTTCTTAAGCTTCTTAGTTTTAACATCATTTTCAAAGGCATTCATATCTTCCATATATTTATTAAACAAACCCTGAAATCCTTCCACTTCATTATGCTTCTGTACCAGTTCCAAACAATCATCTACTTGTTGTTTAACATCTGTTAGATTCTCTTCATAGTACGAGATTAATAGTTCAACAAAAAGTTTTGAAGCCGTGGTTTGTATTGAACGCCATTTTGCCAAAAAGTTTTCATTCTCTTTACCTACACCTGGTTCTACATAAACACGCAGGCCCCGCAGTGCTATACCAGCACCTACATAAGCCCTTAAAAGATTAGTATGCCATATAATAGAGCGGTATTTTGTTGTACTGAACGACAGTTCTTTAACGTCATGTTGCATCTGTGACATAATATTCACCTCTGTATTACTCACATTTATATTGTTCCACTGTCTGCCATCAAGCCAAGTGTCATCCTCTTTATCAAGACTCAACATATCAATATATTTTCGCAAATCGCTTCCTTCGGCCATCATGTAAACGCTATCACCATAAATCCACTCACAGTAAAAATAACGGTGAATCTTGCCTGCCAATGCAGGCACCACGAATAACAGCACTAAGCCCACAGGAACATACAATCTCCAAACAATGGCCTGTGCACATTAAACGTAAAAGTGCATGCATGGAAGAATCAACGATAAAACACCAAATAAAATCCAGCACTGCACTTTCAACAAAATAAATGAGAAGGAGCATAAATAATTTATTTAGCTCGCAGACAGTAAATACACTCCAATACAGAAAAACAACATGACAATAAGTACATATACATACACACTCCTACCCATATAATATATTATATATTTTAAACCTCACTACTTAAAGGAACTCATTCAAACCGGGTTTATACAAAGCCCCTAAATTCAAAATCCACATTCTTTCCTTTTTGTCCAGTACTAAATGCTTTTCTGTCTCCCCCATATTAGGGTTACATATTGTGTCTATCCCTATAAATATAAAATGTGCCATAGTATGATCAATTTTATGTTTATATAGGGCACTTCGTACCCTCTGACATTTAATGTCACTTATATGTAGTGCCACTCTCTATATAAATATATATGTATACACACACACACACACACACACACACACACACACACACACACACACACACACACACACACATATATATATATATATATACATATATATATATATATATATATATATACATATATATATATATATATATATATATATATATATATATATATAGGGTGCACTGGTGTTAATTGAGTGTGGCTATATACTTCGGTCAACAAAGCAGATGTTCAACACCTGTGCAAGATTGACCATTTCTGAGTTGGGGAATAAGCCCTTTCCCCAGGGATACAGTTTGCTCAGTCTCAGATTGAGTCCATAAAGACAGTTTTAGTCAGATTACTTAGTTGAAATGGACCTTTGACAATAGCTGAATGTAAGATAGTATTTTTAGTGGGAAACAACTCCCTACATGCTTTTCTTGTAGGACAAACACACATATTTACCACTATTACATAACAAACTGTGAGATGACAGCAGCTCAGAAAAAGCATGTCTGACTTTTGCTGAAGTTCTAGTCATCCGAGTAACCTTGACAAAACAATCTTTGCTGAATCATTTTTTTCACCTATTCTTGATCTATGAGAGCTCAACCTCCATATGTTTTATTAATAAGATAATTGGCTCCAACACTTTGCATATGATAATTAGCAGAGTTTATAGATTTAAACCTTCATTGTTCTGATTTGTGCCAAAAATTTGTTTTTGATACAATATCCTACTCATTCATTGTCAATAACTTTACAGAACTAAGCATAAATCCCTTTATAACTTGCTAGATAGGTAGCTGGCTCACTGATAGAACCCGGGAGATTAGACCTGGTGAGGCCACCTCCACAAAGAGGCCAGTCATCAGTGGAGTCCCCCAGGGGTTTGTGCTGGACCCAGTCCTCTTTGGCATCTCCTTCTTGGTTGTCAAAGCCAATGTCAATGTCTTTTGGATAACCAAGTTCACAAATGACTGCAAAATGGGAGCAGTCATTGAATCGCCCAAGATGGAAACACCCTTCAGGAAGGTCTAATGAAAACACTTGGTGCCAAAGCCATGGCCTAAAACTCAAAACCAAGAAATGCTTAATAGTACCTTTAGGGAAATATGCCACTCCAGGTAACTATTCAAAAAACACCCTTAAATGTTGATTCACTAGTCAGAGATATGGGAACTTATCTAGATAAGTAACCTAGCCTTCTACCAACATGTGTTCAAGGTAGTAAGAAAATACTTTTATGTTACTCAACTTATAAGCAAGGGCTTGGCAACTAGGTCCAGAGAGGTCATAATACCACAGTACTCAGCACTCATCAGACCTATCATAGAGTATAATGCAACCTTCAGTATATACCTGACCAGACACATGAAGCAAATGGAATATCCACAAAGGTTCCTTACAAAAAGAATACAGGCAGCAAACACAATTGCCTCAAAGCCCTGTCACTTTTCTCAGTTTCATAAAGACTTGTCTAAGGTTATCATTGCCTGGCATACAAGGCATCCCTGGACCTTGTCTTGATGAACGTTTTGCACATCCACAAAACAAACAGCATCAGAACTACTAGATTAAAAGACCTAAATTTTGCTTGTGACATAAATAGGACATGTTGGAGAGACAGAAATGTTTCTCATATAATTCCCATTCTCTGGAACAAGCTCCCCATCCATGTGAAGCAGAGTTCCTCCCTATCCCTATTTAAGGGAAACTTGGAACAAAGGGTGGATAATCTGGCGTCTGTGTCTCTGATGGACAGAGGCAGTCAGTAAATCACTACCTATATAAATCAAATTTGTGGGTCATATTTGGATTGGTCGGCTAGGTTTATGAGGGCAAATAAGTTCCCATCCACATCAAACAAAGTTGAGTCCTGTCCATTTTCAAGTGCAACTTAGATCTATGGATAGGAAACATAAAATTTACCCCAAGACTGCCCCCTGTACCATTAATGGACAGAGGAAGCGCCTAAATGCTTTATCCTATGCATGGGTCCCCTAAAATTAATAATAATATTAATAATAATAGTAATAATAATAATAATAATAATATATAATTATTGACCATGGGATGGGTAAGTCCAATCTATAACCAAACTGGATAAGATATTTTGAGCAGAAAAGGGAAAATTGGCTAGGCTTAAAATGTCAGCAAGTGAAGTACTTGCTTATGAAACTATGAACCTATGAGTAATATTGATTGCTCCCTTAATGCATATTCTGTCTCTGTGTCTATCTGTCTGTCTGTGTATCTCTGCTGTCACATATGTGGAAGTAATCTTTTTTCACTAAAGCTGTGTAGAACATTAGCTAGTATCAAAATAACCTCCTATTAATAATTAAAGGGGCTGCCATAATTTCTTTCTTTTCCAAGTCTGCTCTGTCTTTTTCATCTGTAAAAGGCAAACTAGATTGAATGGAGAATATCTCTGGGATGTCCTCTGTCTCTATAAGTATCACTCCTTCCCTTTTAATATGTGTGTTCTGTTTCTGTTTTTTTCCTTGTATTAATAAAATAATTAATATTTTTCTTTTATCATGAAGCCAGATGTTCCATAAAAGATTCTTCTTGAGTTTCTTGTCCTATTTTCATAAATGGTATTGCTGTGATACGTTTTAAGGTTATTGCTTGTCCTGTATTTTTATAAGGTTACATATGCCTTCTTTTATTATAAAATTTGTTATATTCTACATAATTTCATCATAATGTTTTGCAATTTTTTTACTTACTATAAGATTTGTTTTTACTGAAATTCTTTACAGTGTAGTACTTTAGTCTATTACAAAATACACTAATACTCCACCTGTAAATAACTCTCATAATTTTATAGTTGAGAATATACTGTTTACAGGTGAGTGACTGCCTCTTTTAGAGGTTCATGAGTAAGTACAAGACTAGGTGCCCTTGTGGGCCATTTTAAACCTAGCCAATGTTTCTTTAAAGGTGAGAATCAAACTCTGTACTTTGCATCTGCGAAGTCAACATCTTAAAAATTAAATTAACACCCAACATCTATTAAAATTCCTTGACCAGGAAATGAACTCATGCAGTGGTAGTGAGACTGCTCAATTCTAACCACTAGACCACCAGGGACCCCACTTCAAGGTTTCAAAATTTAAAGTTTTTGTTTTTACTTTTTATTTTTTGCCAGGCATAATTTTGATTTGAGCTACCAATGTGGTCTGCTTCAGATTCACTGTTGAGATTAAATGTCCCCATCTGCTACATTTGCCTAATAAGTTTGCTCACAGTGAAAAATCCTACAGTCCACAGTGGAGATTGTAATCATTCATTCATTCTGATTATTCATGTTAATAAAGTCCTTAAAGTTTGGTGCATATATATTGTTTGAATAATATGATTCTCATTTGGTACAGATTAATCTCTCATTAACGATAGACATTACTGTTGAATTATACATATCTATAAAAAAATTCCGTGTTCTGATATAGACAATGAAGGATGCAAATGGCACCTGTAGGAATGTGTATGCCTGTTTTATCAAAGATCATGTGTAGTACCTCAAAATTGCTTACAGTAGATTCACCATATTACCATAGTCAGACTTTCATACCCATCTTCCTTTGCTTTGATATTTTACTTTTGTTTTTATGTCTCCTTTCCATACCGGGTTCAGACAAATATCATCCATCTGCTTTTATTATCCTCAGAATATTTCAGCTGTAGCCCTAAAGTCCTAGCCATGTCACCATTATGGTGGGGCAAAAGCCCCTGTTGATGGCCTGCAGCAAGCTGTGAGCACTTGGACTGCTTTGTGATACTAAGTGGATTTTACTTCTTTTACACCCCCCCAAGTCACTGCATACAACATACAAATTCAGTGTATTATCCTGTATACTCCTATAGATGTAGCAGGTGTATTCAATGTACAAATTCAGCATATTATCCTGTATACTCCTATAGATGTAGCAGGTATATGCAATGTGCAAATTCAGCATATTATCCTGTACACTCCTATAGATGTAGTAGGTGTATTCAATGTACAAATTCAGCATATTATCCTGTACATTCCTATAGATGTAGCAGGTATATGCAATGTGCAAATTCAGCGTATTATCCTATATACTCCTATAGATGTAGCAGGTATATGCAATGTGCAAATTCAGCGTATTATCCTGTATACTCCTATAGATGTAGCAGGTATATGCAATATACAAATTTAGCATATTATCCTCTATACTGCTATGGATGCAGCAGGTATATGGTACTGGCAAGACCTAGCAAAACAGTTGCTTCCACAACACAAAGGCACAGCTCCCCGGCATCCAATGGTGGCAGTGTTACTCTGACTTATCTCACTCCATTCTCCAGAGATGACAAAAATGGCCATTTAGCCCAATATTACGCCTCCCTCACTTTGCCTCCAGTGCCAGAGATAATAACTGAACCTCAATTGCTGAGACTGTAGTTGGGAAGTAACCCCTATTTCAGGAAGATGGCATCTACTGAATTTTTCCAGTGTAACACAAAGCATTACTATGTTTATCTGAAGTACCTTTTTAACATCATCAAACTAATGATCTTTAACTGGAAAAACTATTAGCTTTTCTAAGAATAACAGAGGCTCCAACTCAGACATTATTCTAACTCTTCCTATTTAATGAAACCATTGCCACCTCTATATCCAAGTCAGTATTACAGACTAATCAAGGTCTTTCAAGTTTGTGGCAAAAACCATAAAGATCTGGACTGGAAGAGAATATTTATCATTCTGGTCATGCATGCACTTTGGGCAGAAGTGAAGACAGTCACTACAGAATTAAGAAGTACCATTTCACATCTAATTTTGACACATGATGTTCTAAATTCCCTGATTAAGAAACCACTGAATTAATGAATGACTGGTTTTGTTTTCAATATTTAAGCGTAATGTTCTGTAAGTGTAGTATTTTACTGAGAAAAAAATGTTCTATGATCCTCAATATGCAGCTGAACGCCATTTTGTCTACTTTTGAGTTGTTGCTGGAATGCAGTATGATGCTGTACTTTGTTTCATCTCAAATGTTACACTGACTAAGCTGACAAACATCTGTAATTCTGGATCATGACAGGACAAATATTTTCCTTCTAACAATGGGCTATAACCTCTCCTGACCACTTTCTTCAGCTCACTGAAGATTAACTTACTTTCATCTGTCTGTATCGAACATGGATGGTTCAGAATGTGTAGAATGTTATAAATCTGCTGTGTACAAAAGTTAAAATCATAAACAGTGCTCTTTGTATTGTTTTTCAGCTTAGTTCACCATTATACTATATGTCTCTACGGCCCAAAAAAGTGGACCAATGTAGATTTAAACTACAGTGACTGAAAAAAGCGATCTGCCTTGAATACAGAATTCACTTTTCTCTTTACTCACTTTAGTTCTCAGACCTTGCTGCCAGAATACTTAATGTGCACTCTTTGTCTGAATATTTTTTCTAAAAGTGTACTCTTTCTTTTCTGACCCACTTTGCTAAGGAGAGTTGTGTGTCTGTGTACGTTCAGATTGCATGGTAAAAGATGTATTTTTTTAAGTGAATTTCCTAGTTGTTTGAAAGCAGACTGCTCATAGTTCAGTTTTCTTTGAGCAGCTTTTGTGTAGTCTCATTTGTACACTATGGCACATAGCATAATACAGGTAGAGTGCTAACAAGTTAGCCAACTTACATTGGTTTTGAGTATCATTTAACAATTAAATGTAACAGTCATAATAATTTAAATTTCTAACCATATGAAATAGAAAGGTGTTTGCAATACTGTTCTTAGCACTGCACTTGCAAGATATTTGTGTTCAATTTGATGTTACTAAAATTATTGTGTCTTATGACAGAAAACTGTTCTGAATATAAAAGTAAACAAGGGTCTCTATTATATATTCGAAGTTTCAAAACTTCGAACCTCATATGTTCGACAACATTTGAGCGAAGTTTTAAACATCAAAAATATAATAAATTTTTTTTAAAAAAACTTACCTCAATGCTCTGAGCAAGGGGGGCAATCCCCCTGCACCCCCCACACCCCCTACTTAAATATACCAAGAATGCACTTCAGTGCAGAAAAGGGAAATGTTCTCATTCTGCGCCGTACAGATCCATTGGTTTTCACCTTCAAACTTTTTAAAGTTCAATCATATGGTGTCGACCATATGACATTCAAACTTTAAAAAGTTTGAATAATTAATAGGGACCCGTAAACAATCAGCTAGATTCAATAAACCCTACATGGTTCATTTTCACTATGTATGCATCGCTGCACAACACACACATGGTAGAGCACTGTTTTGGATTCAGTAAGCAGCTCTACATGGTGTGTAGAGCTGCACAAACAAGGTAAATACTGTGGTATTCTACATAAGCAGCTGACCTGTATGCTAATCAACCAATCCAAGATGGAGGAGCTATTCAACAAGCTATAAAGCAACTGTGTAGACTCAGTGCTGATTTTCCCTAAGAATTCCAAACCTATTGGAATACAGCCATGGAAAGTAATCTACACAGAAAGAATGTTAGGGGCTGCTGTTGCTTTAATTCATGTATACGTGCAACAGGCTGGGTGTATGCTGCTGCTGCTGCTAATAGACCATGGCCAAGAAGGAGAAGAGTTTTCAGACCCCATTTAACTTATCATAATCTACATGATATGGAAATTGTAGTGTGCTACAGGCTGGACAGAAACACACTACAGGAACTCTGCAACCTCTGTCATCCTCAACTCAGAGCTAGGGCAAACCAAGGAGAACCCATACCAGTGGAGACCAAGGTATGTGTAGCATTTAGAATTTTAGCTAGGGGAACCTTTCAGAAACCAACAGGAGACATGCTAGGGTGTTACATGCATCAACATCATGGATCCTCCATCAGTTCTGGAATGCTATGCTCCAACATGCCAGTGACCACATATATTTTTCCTGTACTCCTGAGGACAGGGCCACAGATATGTAGGAGTTCTACCCTGAAGCACACTACCCGGAAGTACCGCATGCCATAGATTATACACATATAGAAATTAAGGCACCACCCAAGGAATAGGGAAGGCTCTACATAAATAGAAAGGGCTTCTATGCTATTAACTACTAGATCAAGTGTAATGCCAAGGAAATCACCTTGAACGTGTGTGCTGGCAACCCAAACAGTTACCATGCCTCCCATATTTGGCACGCCTTCCAACTGTATCAGATGCTCACTAGGGGAGATATCCCACAAGATCATTTACTAGGGGGTGCAAGTTATGCACTGGAACCATGGCTGATGATACCCAGCAGAAATGCATACCCACCCACTGAAGAATACCATAATGGGGCACATGATCAAACTAGAAATATCATAGGGTATGTGTTTGGCTGCTGAAGTTCCAATTCTGATGCCTAGATACATCTGGGGGAGTCCTGCAGTATAATCCATATACATGTACTGAAATATTGACTGTCTGTGCTATGCTACACAGCATTATCCTGAGAAAGCAGCTTCAGCAGGATCAACAAGGCGAAAGGGTACAAATCCCACCACCAATGGCAAGGTTACCACAGTCACAAGCAGGTGAAGAGTCAGAGGGGGATCCAGCAGCTGCTGTGGGTGTAGGCAGATGAAGGCGCTAAGAGGGAATGCATAGCACACTCACTCACCACCTAAGGGGCTAAAACCTTCATCCTAGGCATATATGTATAGTAATGTTGATGCCAGGCAATGCTCACAACCTTTACCTACCCATGTATTGCCTGTGTACTGCTAGTATCAGACAGAGTCTGCCCTAAACTAAAACTGCTGCAACTGCTGGATTTCCAAGTGCTGAGCATAGAGTGTATTGTATAATAATATGAATGAATGAATGAATGGCATATCCTTACATGTTGTTATTTGGTAATGTGAGCAAGTAAAAGGTGGGTGATTTGTACATAATGACTTTAACATGTGACAGCAGAGGCTTGTGTGACTTCATGTGTCTTCTATGAAGTGGTAGGTCTCAGGCTTCAAAGATCCGCACATTCATGCCTCTCAAAAGTACTGATGATCACTGAATGTACTCATTTTAGCATCATATTTTTTGTACTGGAAAATCAATCAAGAGGGAAGTTAGAAAGTAATGAGACACATTTCAGTTTCAGACTTCACAACCCTCTGAGATTATTAAAAATACTGATGAAAAAAAAAATGTTTGATTTTATCAGTTGTCTAACTTTCTATGACCAAAATGCAGATATGCTAAGCACTAAGTCATTTATGCACCCTGAGCATCAGACACAAATGTTATATATCCCTGAATCCAAAATATAGAAAACAAGGATACGGCAGAGTTATCACTTGAACACTGGTGTGTGTGTGTGTGTGTGTGTGTGTGTGTGTGTGTGTGTGTGTGTGTGTGTGTGTGTGTGTCTGTGTGTGTGGTGGTGGTGGTGGGGGGGGGGGGCAGGAAGCCCAGGCTGACATTAATGGTCGGTGAGTGTGTGTGAGTAAGAAAGAGAAGCAGATAGACATTCAGATAAAGTAACAAATAGCCAGTGAGACAAAATGAGCTTTAAGCTTCATGGCTGAGTTCATGTAACTGTTGTGTGTGTATCTGTATGGGTTCTCCATGTGAAAATGGTGTGTGAGTGTCTGCATGAACACATCCAAGCTCTGTGCTAGCTCTACATCTTGGTATGTTGGACAGGTGTGATCGGCGCGTGGTAGAGGTGGCAGTTCATCATTTTCACACCTGACTACTAGAACTGGCTCTTCCAGGAGTTGCACTGGCAGATCCTCACCCATGGTCAGATGCGCTGCTGCTACCTGAATGTGACTGATGTCTGAAGAATGATGTCCCCTCAGGAGAATGCTCAGGACCATGACCCCATGGCCTGCTACATCTGGGTGTAGACACCTCATCCACTGATGGAGCAGTGGAAGTACTGCCACTATGGGAGCATGATCAAGCATGGCCATGTCAGCTAACAGCAGATGATGTGGCTGACCTATGCCCACTTGGATGCCATCCCCCTCCCAGTAGATGTACCATTACAGGCACTGCATGTTCCAATGTGTCATTCATCCAATCCATTGAATCAGCAACATGGTGGAGGCAGTCACGCATGTCAGACTGTGCCACATCTACAACCCTAAGAACTTCTATGGAGGACCTATAGGAACATACCTGTGCCTCCATGATGGCCCTATACATATGTCAAGTGGCACGGTAAGACACACCTGGATCAGGTGGAGGATGAACAACAGGCCTCCTCTGAGCACCCCAGCAACACTCCTGTGTGACATCTCACCCACACTTTTGCTATGGCCAAAGAGAACAGGCAATAAAGCCACAGTAACCACACTTCCCTGATATTGCATCTCACTCTCCACCTCTCCTATATCTGAGGGCTCATTGGAATGAGTTGGTATAGGCCTACTGGCTCTGTCAAATGAAATTACAGGTGATGGCTGAATGTTAACCTCAGTGTCAGATTTAACCTATGCACCCCCCAATTGTGCCTCTGTTTGGCCACCAACATCATCAGAGTCTGCCAATACTCTGACATCAGTTGGTAAGAGTCCTACACTTCCACTGTCAGGGTCACCTGTGATAATAAGCAACTAACACAGGAAAGAAATTAATCACTACACTACTATAGTCAAATATATGCTAACAAACTAACAGTGCTGCCACTACTACAGACAGTAAAGCAATACACATAACAATCTTGACACCCACATCACACATATGGATAACATAAATATTTCTTTGAACTGCTCATCACTACTGACAAAAAATATTTGGCTTACCACATGAAGATGATGCTATGCTTCCGATGGATGGAGGTCCTGGAAGAAGTTAAGCAAAAGGGAATGCCAACATAATCGCAATTAACAGTAACACAGGAGGTTAAAATGTTTTGCCCTTTATATTTCCATTAATGATACTTTTAACAAGAACTTGTATAAGTCCAGCCTAAGCCCATGTGTATTCAATCAGAATATGTTGTTAAGTGTAGCAAACTACAACTCCACCCAAAAATAAATTTATTGTTAAACAGAACTTACATTTGCCATCAACAATTTACTATACAAGAATATTTAACAATTGAGATACATAAGCCTACCTGGAAGCTCCTCCTGGGACATACTTGTTCTCCCTCAAACAGCAGCACCAATGTCAAGGACATGCTTTTCTGCACTTTACAGGGAGCTGTCTGGATCCCTGATAGTGGACAGGAACTCTTCATTTGCTGTTAGTGGTGGTTATGTAGCAGACCACCCCACTACCCATCTGATCATGGGCCACTGCAGCTGCTCCCTCCGTCCAGATGAAATCATGTCAGTGAGTCTATGGTCCACCTGATCATATGTCTTGCTGTGGCTGCCTACTGCATTCACATCAGCAAGTATCTGTTGCCAAATATGCATTCTGCCTGCCATATCTCCATGTCCGTTCTCAAGAAGAAAGGCACCATGTCACCTAAAAGCTTCCACGATGACTTGATTCTAAGGGTCACTGAAGGGGGGGGGGTTCAGGGATTGGGACACCTGAGTGCCATAATCCTAGGTGACCTAAAACACAATAGAAGGATAATATACATAAGTATCACATAACTAAAAGTCCTGTTTCCAGATAACACATAAAAGGTAGCATTTTACAACTACTCACTGGAGAAACATAAAGCAGTCAAGATATTGAAATTTAAAAAAAGGAATTGTGTGGTTTTAATATATTACAATCACACACAAAGCAAAGGTGGATACAAAACAAGGAGAGTAACAATAGCAACGCATCCTTGTTTGTGCCAAAACAGAAATGCAGCTTTGTTCCCCCACCTCCAATAGAACAGGCAAATGACACATTTTGCTAACAAGTAATCAGTGAAATGTTAAAATTGCTATCAAATGAACTGACACTGAAACATGTCTACAGGTTTAACACAGAACATTTCATTTTAAGTTATTGACAATCATGTCTACCTGTCACCAGCGCTGCTCTAGAGGTGTGCATGGTCCATCCTAGAAGGCTAACACCCATGTGTCATTGACAATATAGGACATTTGCCATTTCACAGAAATAACAATATAAAAGTGTACACAGAAAAATAACTGTTGCAACATTAACAGTTGTGATGGCAGTTAATAAGCCTGTGCATCTGAGAAAGTGAAATGTCCTGACAAACTTGCCCATGCCATCAGTACACTTCTATGAAATGCTTGCAGATAAAAGTAGTATTTGTTAATAGATATATATATATATATATATATATATATATATATGTATATATATATATATATATATATATATATATATATATATATATATATATATATATATATAAACAGATTTTTCTTAATGACATTTCAGCATATGCAGTATATAGTTGAAAAATGCAAACATGCCTTCTGAAGGTCAGTAGTTTTCTGTACAGATATATCCCAAAGTAGTATCCCCTTCTCTGTTATCCACATAAACAAGTCTCCTTACCTTCACATTCCCTAGCTAACATGGTTCCCTTTCTATGGTGTAGTTTCAGGGCTGTGAGCATGTTGAAGATGCAAATGAGGTGTGAACTCATTGGAATTGCTGAATACTAATTTCTTGGCTCCGTGTAGCTGATGCAAATACAGTGCAGTCACTCCCTCAGTGTTTGCTGCTAATGAATTGCAACTGTGAAGGATTACTGGTAGGAAGAAGGAAAACGCAACTGCAATTCAGACTGCCTTACCCCCAGTGAGTGTGTCAGCCAGGTTATATTTTTAAAGTGTAGAAGCAGTTGTATCGAGATTTTTAAATGTAAGTAAGCAGCACACATTTCACAGTTTCTCTTCAGTAACATCCAACCTCCCCTTCATTTGTTGACAACTGTATATTATTGTCATTTAATATCCTTGCACATTTTAAGGACAATGATACAGAGTGCCTTCGAGAAAGCATATGACAGGATGCCTAGAGAAGAGTTGTGGTATTGTATGAGGAAGTTGGGAGTGGCAGAGAAGTATGTAAGAGTGGTATAGGATATGTATGAGGGTAGTGTGACAGTGGTGAGGACTGCAGTGGGAGTGACAGATCTGTTTAAGGTGGAGGTGGGATTACATCAAGGATCAGCTCTGAGTCCTTTCTTATTTGCAGTGGTGATGGACAGGTTGACAGATGAGATCAGACAGGAAGCCCCGTGGACTTTGATGTTTGCATATGACATTGTGATCTGTAGTGAGAGTAGGAATCAGGTTGAGGAGACTCTGGAGAGGTGGAGATATGCTCTAGAGAGCAGAGAAATGAAGATCAGCAGGGCTAAGCCAGAATATATGTGTGTAAATGAGAGGGAGGGTAGAGGAATGGTGAGGATGGAGGGAGTAGAGTTGGTAAAGGTGGATGAGTTTAAGTACTTGGGATCAATAGTTCAGAGTAATGGTGAATGTGGAAGAGAGGTGAAGAAGAGAGTACAGGCAGGGTGGAATGGGTGGAGAAGAGTGTCAGGAGTGATTTGTGACAGACGGGTGCCAGTAAGAGTGAAAGGGAAGGTCTACAAGAGGGTAGTGAGACCAGCTATGTTATATGGGTTGGAGACAGTGGCATTGACAAAAAGGCATGAGTCAGAGCTGGATGTGGCAGAGTTAAAATTTTAAGATTTGCACTCGGTGTGACTAGGATAGACAGGATTAGGAATAAGTATATTAGAGGGTCAGCCCAGGTTGGACAGTTTGGAGACAAAGCCAGAGAGGCAAGATTGCATTGGTTTGGACATGTGCTGAGGAGGGATGCTAGGTATATTGGGAAAAGGATGCTAAGGATGAAGCTGCCATGTAAAAGGAAAAGAGGAAGGCCTAAGATAAGGTTTATGGATGTGGTGAGAGAGGACATGCAGGCGGTTGGTGTGACAGAGCAAGATGCAGAGGATAGGAAGAAATGGAAAGAGATGATCCGCTGTGGTGACCCCCTAATGGGAAAAGCCGACAGATGATGATGATACAGAGTGCCTTACAGACTGTATGTCACAGATTACTGTTCAGATAAGACAGGTATGAACAACAAATGCAGACAGATAAGAGACTGCTGCATTTTTGCAAGCAACAGTCATAAATGGTTGCATGCTCACCTCAGTGCACTACATCTGAAATTAATACATGTGCAAACAACTGTCATATGGTCTGTTACTACTGTGGATGATGTTGGAGTTGGTTGTATGCAGAATGATTTCAGTTCCCTGCTGCAAAGCTGTTTGTGTGGCAAAGAGGGATAAAACATCCTTACTGTGTTCCGAAGGTTCATTGGTGTGAGAGTTCAAATCCAGACCTGTGTAAAAATATTTCATGTGTACCAACAAAAATTTTGTAGGGTTTATTTCATAGTTTGATTTTCTTAATTTCCCCTACTTTTCCCTTTATTAATTTATGTATTTACTTTTTTATTTTTTGTTTATTTTTTAATGCCAATGTTTGTGTGGTGCACATCATAGCACAAGAACGGAAAATGGAGAAACACAATGAATGTCAGGTTTACCTTTGCTTATCTCATTTGTCTAAACCTGGACTAGTGGCCCACACAGGAAGCAGACAGAACACCTGCAGACAGGGCGTAGAAAGTGTAAAGGTCAAAAAGTATACAATGATACAGTTTTTGCTTTCCATCATGTAACACAGTTATGAGATAGTGCACGGAAGTTAACAAGCTTCCCCAACACCTGCAGCCATTGAACATCTGTAGACAGGACCCAGTCAGTAATTTAAAATGGATACATTCTATTAATTCATTTGGGCACCACACAAATACGCTAAGTAGCATTGCATGGAAGTTAACACACAGAACTTAAGAATTAATAGGAAATTATGCAACTGCCATTTAACTATTCCTTTGGCAGCAAATGTAAGCATAGGGCTGTAACACAGGAAGTGCAACATATTTTACTATTTTGACAGTCCAGTTTATAACAATGAGCAGAAAAATATACAAGTGTTATTTCAACATTCTGGTGGCAACAGGTGTAAGTGTAGGGCTGCCATACACATGGTCCTGGGTTCTAATATAGGACATTCCAGACATTTTTACTGTTGTTCCAATTCACATTTTATTCCATCCCACTTATAACACTTTACAAACCACTGTACAAACCCACTGCTCACTGTTGTGCTATGCAAAGTAAACATTTGCAACTATTAGTTCTGTTTCCTGTCCATTTAGTTTTCATGCCATGAAACAACATGTGGAAACATAAAATGAAGGCCTTATCTAAGAATATGTCAGATGTTTACAATGGAGCCATGTGTTACCTCCTCCAATGCACTGCAGCCCTGATCTGTCAGTACTTGTTGACAAATATATAACTACACTACATAAATTAATAACAAATGCTGTGTTATACTATGCACATATTTAAAACGACAATGCACATTCAGATTGTCAAATACTTGTAGTAAAGTGAACACCTGTTTGCATATAGATTGTGAAGCTGTCTCTTAAACTATACTTGCACATTGGAACACAACCACCAATAACTACTCATTGCATACTCATCAAACTGGTAACATACAGAACTTGAACTATCTGCACAGCTGAACATGCCTACACAATCACATCCATTTCATGCAGGCCTCCCAATATCTTCTCTCCAACATCCATTGCTAATGTCATCCACATAAGTTGTCCTGCAGCCTTATAAAAGTCAGATGTGTGCTGTGGTGCTTGTTTAATTACTGAGTTCTGTAGTTCTGTAGTCTGTGTACTTAAGCAGGAAAATTGTTCTCACTGTAGTCAACTGGGGTGACTTAGGCAGAGGATCTCTTTTCACTGTAGTCAACTGGGGTATGTGTGTGTGTGTGTGACTGTGCCCTTGTTTGATATTACATAGTGAATTTTATACCAGCATGTGGGACCCTGCTATTAGCATTTTCTCTCACCAGACATTACTAATGTCATCAGCTATAAAGTGTTATCTGACACTCTCCAAGTCAGAATTGAGCTGTGGCACTTCCTTCAATATAGAGTTCTCTACTCAGTATACTTAGATAGGTAGGGGCTCTGTTCTCACTGCAGTCAACTGGGGTGTTCATTTCTATAATTCATCTGTGTGTCCCTATTCAATACATACACTTCCCTTGACTGTTTATTTTACATGGCAGTCCATGTACCCTTACAGATCATTTACACAACTTTTGTACAGAATGTCTGGAATGGAATTTCACAATACTCTTCACTGTATACACTGTCTTGTACTGTGTTTGGACCATATACATTGCTATATGTTAAACCCTGGTAATCATTGTGTCATTCCGCACAATCCTGCTAACACAGTTTGCTCTATAGTAAAGAAGTTCACTATCCATGTTGCTTTACACAATTTCCTGGCCAGCAATAGTGTTTTCAGCCATGAAACCATGCTTGTTTAAATATGGTATGCAGCATGAATAAGCAGTTACCACTGGTGCTCACTGTGCAAACATGTCAACTCCATGTAGGCTTTGTGAGAAGGCTGCACAGAGTTTATTGAATCCCTTGGAATGGTTTTAAATGGGTATCCACATCTAAATCCAATAATAAAAAAATCCCTAATATCACAGATATTGCACTGAGTGCTTTTTATGAAAAAAAATCCTTCTATTAATGGTAACACTATGTTTTAGTAGCTAAGATCTTTCTTATCTGTGCTGTGCTGTGTGTTTTAATTATGCAACATTTGTTTTGCTAAAAACATTTGTTGTGTGCTTGCAAATAAGTTTTGACCTAAGATGCTTTCGAATTTGTTTTACCTATAGCAGTAAAAATTTTTTTATCATTCCAGGCTGCCTAGGTTCACAATACAGTTAGAATTTTGTGTGCACAAAACCCTTACAAGTTGCAGAGTTAAGGGGCATGCTGCCAGTAAACTTGATTGAAAACCTGAAGAGGAAGAAATGTACATTTTTGCGACTTTAATTACACATTAAGTTAAACTATATGAAATAAGTGGAATATTTTATTCCACAACATATTTTCCTGTTCTTTTGTATTATTTGTCTCAAGGCCAAATTTTAAACATGAGGATTTCATCACTTATCACTAGCGGGGTGACTTTGGGATCCATGAGCATACCGCTCAGAAAAAGTGAACATTGGAATTGAAATAAAAATAGTATTTAACACATTGCACTGTGTAAAATATCATAGAAAGTGGTGATGTACAGGGAGAAGAAGATTCAGAGACACAAGTAGCGTGGTTGTTTCATGATAGAAATAGTGCAGTATGCAACATATGCAAATGATGGCATAATGATATGGAAATGTATTTCATAATGCAAATGAGACATGATAATTAAGTAAATGGTTGTGTTAAACATGGCAGAATGATTCAGAAACATTACAAATGCTAGCAATTACTAATGTACAGGATACTAGAATGTTTGCTATAGCAGCAGCTATAACAGAACAACACATGTTAGTGGCTAGTGTTTGCAACATGTGCCCAGAGATCCTGTGGACAAATGGAGATGGTACCATCACAGCCTAACTTTCCACCAGAGGGCTGTCCAGTACATCATGGACCACTTTTATATAAATAGGGATATCATGTGAGGGCTGGTCAACTTGTGTTGCCTACCTGCAAAATAAAGGGGATGCATAAACAGCCCACCCCAGTGGACAACCCTAAGGTAACTGTATCTTTAACCATCCTAACTACAGGGAAATTTCAATAATCTAAATGTGATAAACTAGGAATTTTAAGTTGTCAAAACATATTCTGCACCATTTCTTTGACATTATGCTGCAGCACTGGAAGAGTACATAGGGTTTCCAAGAATTACGGAGAAGAGAAACATCATTCTGATTGCCCATTTTTGCTGAGGTCCTAGGAAGTATTGGCTGTGTACATACACATTGCCATCACGAACCCAAATGGTCTACAGGGCATCAGATAAATCAACAGGAAGGACTGCATTTTCATCAAATGTCATGTGGTTTGAAATGCCTAGGGTAACAGCTATAATGTTTTAGAGCATCACCCAGGCATTTCCCATTATTTTCATATCTGGCACACTTCTGACATACCAATTCGTTATGTGGGGTGACTTCCCATCATGTCAATAGTTTGGCAGGTGCACATGTAGGTGTGTAGAGATGTCAAAATAAACAGTTATCATGCAGTTAGGTATTAAGCCATAGATAATGATTTCACTGTTATGTGTTGCAGAATCTGATGGACATGAGAGTGAAACATGGCTGATGACAACCACTCATAATCCCAAGACCACGGCAGAGATGGCATATGTTTCTGAGCATGCAGTGGCATGGAATGTGGTGAAATCTATTTTTGGCCCACTTAAGGAATGCTTCTGCTGCCTTATGCATCTGGTGGGGCATTGCAGTATTCACCCAATACATGCATCCAGATATTTTTAGTTTGCCCCATATTGCATAAGATAGATGTGTGGAAACAGCTTCAGCAACAAGAAAACATAACAAAAGTGTCTCCTATTCCTGTTAGAGCAGCTGACAAGGAGCACAGCAGCCAATCAGAGGAGGTACAACAGCAACAGGACCTTGTGTGAAGCAGAACCAGGTCAGGTATATTGCAACACTGGCAAAGATATATCATCTGGTCCACAGCTATGGGCCATGACACAAAGAACCACAGAGTAAAATGATGCATGCATTATCATATGCAGGCTATGCAAGAAATGCAAGAAATGCATTTAATAGTGACACTGTGCATAAGACATCACCTTACACTCACAGGCTGTATGGAGAGGACACTGTCATTATCATTTCTATACAGTGATAGATGACAGCTACACTTACACATGATACAGTGCCATGGGATGTAGATGTGTTAGCTGCGCAGTCTAAAAATGCTTCTGGGAAGTTAGGGATCACATCCTCTAGTGCTGGAGTTGAGCTGCTAAACTGCAAACATTGAGAAAGTGCAGTATGTTAGCTAGCAGTCACAAGGCTCGATGCACTCAGTGACAGTGATGGCACAAAGCTATGTCACCTGATAGGGTATCGCATGTTCAGAGACAACAGATAAATGGATTTTATAACCCAGATGATTGCCATAAATAGACAAAAAGCACCATATGCCCATAAGGGATATTGATGGTGTAGAACTACTGTAACAAGATCACATAGTATGGTGAGATGCCCTGGATGTGGAGCCTGAGGAGTGTGTGTGTGTGTGTGGCTAAATATGTGATATCAACCATGATCAGGTGTGGTGGCCACTGTGGTCAGTGCCAACAGAGATGCCTTGTCAGGAGTAGTTTGTGTCATCTGGGTATTCAAAGCTTGTGACTAGCCAACTCAGATCTAGATCCTGAACATCATGGCCTGTCCTGAGAGGCAGACTAGAAGATTATCATCTCCATTATAGATGCACCAATGGATGCATTACAATGACCTGAGCAGCATGATCACCTATTCCCTGTCTCTATACTCCATGTTACTGTGCAGGCACTGAATGTCATCATGCAGGCTATGCAGGTGTTGCACATCATGTGGCAGACTACGTAGCAAACTCACCATCTCCGCAAAGGTGTGGGTAGCACTGATTTACATATCCATTGATTAATGCCAAGTGTTGCATCCAGGCCAGTAACAGACTTGAAATCATGCTGGGGCTACAGGCCACCATGCTTCACCCTTGTGAGGTGTACCTGTACCATCAAAGGCAATGTGGATCACATATACCATCAGGGCTGGGGATTCCTGTGTTGTCTGGATAGAGCTGTCAAATACTGATTAGGCTGCTGTTTTGAGTCTTTCCCTGCACAGGCTCCTTCACATGTGAGGGCTTGGTGTCATCTTCATTGAAAGTGTTGTTGACAGTCCCACTATGTCATCAGACTATGTCAAGTGCATGTTATTAGCAACATCAGACATGGACAACCTGCTAAAAGTGCTGACTCTTTGTAATAGATCTTCCAGCAGTAGAATCTGAGAAAGCATAAAGCAACATACCTGTGGCAACACTGAAATAAATGCCTAACAAGCCCCCATGACAGGCGTACAGGTAAATGAAAAAAATGTGTGGATAGCAAATGGCCCCCTACATACTTTGTTGTGCAAGGATGAGACCAGAGGAACCTGGAAACAGATATGCAGAAGCTCTTGTTGAATAAATCCTGTCTTGTATGTAGCACCCTGTATGATATGGTAATGTAAAAGCTAATACTAACCTGGAGCATCCCCTGCAGACACCGATACAGTCATCATCATCCCAATTCCCACATCCAGACCGCAATCAGATATGAGGGTCCACTCTGAATACCCAGGCAGTGGCAAGATAAACTACTCCACCTCAGTAGGCTGTGGTGGACATGTCTTTGAACCTGTCCTGTGCCTTGTCCTTGCCATGAAATATCATAACAGTTACCCTTTGCGAAACATGATTCCAAATCATATTATGGCCAACCACACCACCGATGTTTTGTACCATGCCCTGCCATACCTGCTCCCAAAATACATCTTCTGTATCAGCTTTGGCCAATATGCTCATGCAATGTGTGTGGATGGCATGCTGTAACATTTCAGTACCCTGGATGGTGAAGTTTTTCAGTCCTGGCCTCTTTGATGGGATTGTGGCTAAATGTGTTTACTTGTCGGTTACATATGGTAGCCATTATGTGTACATTGGTGTGTGTGTGTGTGTGTGTGTGTGTGTGTGTGTGTGTGTGTGTGTGTGTGTGTGTAAGTCCTATATCAGTGTGTGATAATACCCTACCTCGTATGATGGCTACTTATCTGTCCCCTTTTGTGATGTGGCACTTTATACCTTTCCTATAAAAATTTTGTAGCTATGGCATGCTATCATGACACCCCTTTCTGCACCAGCATATTCAACCTCTGTAATACTCTGTATACACTGTTCTCATATACAGCAATGTGCATTGCATTGTTCACCCTCTGTACAGGGGCTATTTTGTCCTGTGAGGCATGTCCGTCCTTATGTGATTATTGTCCCAGTATGCCTCCGTCTTGCAGGTGGATGTGAGCCATTGTAGTGTGTTCCCACACCCAAATACATCA
>NC_056726.1:410404931-410424931 GCF_019279795.1 Protopterus annectens | reverse complement strand
TTTCGCCCAGATTACTTATGCTGTACTAGCTCTATTCCAGCAAAATAAAACTATAGTATCATCATAAATAAATGTTAAACTAGACAAAGCAAAAGTTCATAATTTTTTAGAAAATAATGTTTAAGTAGTTACAGCATAGTAATGGATATAAAATTCTAATACAGGATACACTGATAATTTGCATGTAAAATGGTCTTTTGTCAGTGCTTCCCAAAATAAAATATCATTTAATTGCAACAGAAATTCATGGCACAGCACATAGTACCAATACATCTTTAGTTATTTAACATTAATTAATTAATTAACCCCCCCCCCCTTAAAACCATTCTCTCCTTTCCCAGATTTCTATAGAGTATCCCCTCTATCACTATAAAACTGAACTGAAGATTTTTCACTGACTGTTAATTCTTTTAGGATTTAGTTATCATTTAGTCTATTATTGCTGTTGTCTAGTTACTGTTTGGAAAATTTGTAGCTCTGTGTTTTACTTCTTCTTTTTCTCAATGCTTACTACTCAATTGTACCTAATTTACTCCTGTATTTCTCCATGTCATGATCACCTCTACTGTATAATCTACCTTGACTGATATTGTTTACCATCTACCATGTCATTCTGTAAAGCTTTTCTCCCCGGGCCTCCGATGAAAAAGGACCTGTGTTCAGTCGGAATTTCCTGGTAAACAAATGTAAATAAATAAATAAATACATTTGATTACAGGGAAAGTCCATCTGGGACAGAGCCCATTTTCAGTGGAGGTGTGGGAAGAAATGCTTCAGAAGTATGTCTTTGAAATGAAAACATTTTGAAAAACAATAGGAGATACTAAAATATTAAAAATTGAGTAACAATCTCAAGAAAGAAATTTAAGTTTAAACAAACAAGAAATAACAGAAAATATGTATTAATATAATTAACTGATTTCATAGTGAACTGTAACATAAATTAATATCATGAGACACACCTCATGCTGTGTTCTCTGGGTTTGGAGGGGCATTGAATTTTGACCAACTCTAGATTCATAAATGGTAGTTTGCCTTTGAATAGTTCTTCTCCACCATTCAATAAAATTCATGTAGGCTATGTGTGGAGCCTACATGGCATGTATACATATACACAGTCATGATTTCACCTTGGCAGCACGCTATACATATTAATGACGATGCACTGCTGAGGGAGATCACAGTAACATGGATATTGAATCAGTGTAAACAACAGTTCATAGGTTGTCCCTTAATTGCACGCTGTCCAGAAAACTTCTGGGCAGTTTATAAGCATAGCACAATACCTTTCAGCCTGTTAACCTAGACCGAAAGGTGTACAACACATTTTGCTGCATTAAATTGCAATTTTATTTATTTATTTTTACATTTACGTGCATGTTCGTGTGGCGTGGCACATTGCTTAGCTATCCTTAAGTGTGCTTACATATACACTACATATCCAATACATATCTAAAAATAGAAACCGGATATATTCAGTCTTAATTAATTTTTTTCATGTGCTTGTTTGCACTGTGCGGTGCATTGCTTAGAAATGCCTAGCTTTTCTTTGCATATACAGCAGACGTCCTCTAGACATCTAAAAATAGAAACCGGATGTATTCAATTTTAATTATTTTTCCCCCCATGTGCTTGTTTGCGCAGTGCTGTAGATTGCTTAGCAAAGCTTAGGTGTGCTAACATATACAATACACATCTGCTACATATCTAAAAATAGAAACCGTATGTATTCAATTGTTGTAGTTCTGTTGTGCTTAGCAATGCACAAACCCGTGTAGTGAAGCTGCATTATTCTTACAGGCACCTTTGCAGTATATCTGAAGATATTGAGTTCCCTTCACTATCCCAGTGGCTAGATAGGTTGAGTCATAACCTACACCGTAGAAGGTCCTGGGTTTGAGTTCTGAGCAGTCAAACTTTTTAAATCTATTGCTGTAAAAATGTGTCAGGTGACTGAAGCATTGGTTTATTTTAAATTAAAATTTTGTTACAGTTACAAAAGCTGCATGATGCTAAGTAGCACTTAAACATGGTCAATGGTTTAATCCCGTTTATGCATTGCTAAGCTCTACTTAAACATGGGTTGTGCGCATTTGCACAATACATGATGTGATGCTTTTTTAAAGTTGCAATATGATGTGCAAAGGCAGGAATGCAGCCTATTTTTAAAGGCCAGCAGGTGGGAATTTTATACCATTCTTTAGAGTCTTACCTTGGCTGTGGATATGGCTGCTGCTGTAGGTGAGGGAGTGCGCTTTCATGAGCAAAAATGGGGAATGCAAGAGTCCAGAGTTTTTTTGGACTCTTGGTGTAGAATTATGGACCCTGGCTGCTGCAGGGCAACTACCAGGGCTCACAGTGTAAGTCTGAAGCCTGAGATCGGTTGTCTAGGGACCTTATCAGTGTTACTGGTATTCCCCACATTGGTGAGCAGTGTCATCACCACTATGATGACTTGAAACATAGGAAGAGGGGAACCTTGGACAACTGGGTCCAGGAGGCTAGGGATGGGCACACCCCATAGATATGTAATTAGATTATACTGAAAAGGAACTGCACAAACTGGATCCAAGCAAAGCACAGGGCAGGGACGGAATTAGTAACAATGACCTGAGAACACTTCAGCAGGAACTTACAGTACCATTATATATATTATTCATCAGGTCATATAAATATGGGGACATTCCTCCAGAGTGGAGACATGTGCTTATTAAACTTGCCTTTAAGGGAAAGGGAAGTAGGACGAACCCAGTGTCATCTACACCCTTAAGTCTACTTTCATATTGTGGAAAAATAATGGAGATGGTAATATTAGATAAGTTATCATCAGAACTGGATAGGTTGGGACTTGAAACCATATATCAGCATGCATATATTTAAATAGATCTATTACCACCTGTAACATGATGTTCTATAACAATTTAATAACAGCTATAAATGAAAAATTGTGCTGTGATATAATTTGTATATTTAACTTCATCATTTGACAGTGTCACAAACAAACCATGGATAAATAAATTAGAACAACTAAGTATTGATGTACTCTTGATAAGATGGATAGCTGCATGGTTTACAAATAGTACGTGGCAAGTAGCGTACAGCAACTGGACAGGTGAAATCCTTGGTTACATTCAGGTTGTCCCACAGAGCTCTGTCCTAGGCCCTTACTTGTTTAGACTGTATCTTTCAGACCTTTTTCATCTGAGGTGTTCTACAGTCTATATGCAGACAACCTAAAATTGAGTAAACTAATTACATGTGTTAGCGATAAGACATGTCTGCAAAATAACTTGACTAACTTGACCATTTGGGCATAGGAGAATAATATGCTGATAAACACATCAAAAACTAAGCATATGAGATTTGGGAGAGATAAACTGAAAGGTTAATATTTAATACAGCACACAGTGATTGAAACTGTAGACTCATTTAAGGACCTGGGTATATGGGTAGATTCAGCTATGAGTTTTTTCTAATTGTATCAACCAATTGGTTAATAATAGTTATAGAACTATAGGTTGTATAAAAAGATTTATAAAGTCTAGGAAATCAAAAATGATGAAGCTATTGTTTGTTAGTTATATTACACCGAAACTTGAGTATAGAATAACAAGATAGAAACCCTATAAGAAAACAAGCATGAGTAAATCTAACAAGGGCATCCATGGATGTGAAAATTTAAGTTATTATGAAAGACTAAAATATCTAAACTTGTACAGTGTCTCTTATAGATATCTAAGAGGAGATCTTATTTGGGTATATAGGGCATTTAGAGAAAACTACCCATGGGAATGTTTGGGTTATAAAAAAGTACTAGAGAACCATCAGACAACCTATGTAGAAGATTCTAAGAATGAGAAGTGTACTAATTGGTTCTCTGACAAAATAGCTGATACATGGAATAGACTAACAAATTACATTAAAGCAAGTACTAGTTTAGATATTTTTAAGAACAGCCTGGACACTTATTATGGGAACAAATGTTTTGGTATATTGGCAAGACAGAAGGGCATTAATGCCTGTTCTTGAAAGATTTGTATGTATCTCTGTATGTAAGTATGTTTCCCAGTAATTTATAAATATACAGGCTAAACCTCTGCAAAATTGTTATGCATAATGGCTTCCTTCTCTTACCATTGCTGCAGAAGAGAGGGCTTGCAATGTCCAGTCCCATGCAGGGCATTTGGCCAGGATGAGGTGATCGTATGGTAAGTAGGAAAATCATCAAAGAATAACTTAATGCATAATTTAATAATGTAGATGAAATAGTGGAAGCAGGACCACCACGAAACAGTACGTATGTCAAAAAAGTAAAACTTTTAATAAAACAAGCGCTTTCACGTGTTCAAACACACGCTTCTTCAGGTTTAACTAAGAGACATTTGACAAAAACTTATATATACAAGCCTCCAGGCACAGAATGATACAATCAGTACATTAATCACAATCAATTAAACAATTAGTTAATCAATGCAGAATGTAAAAACTATGTATTAAGTAAAGCTCTAAACATCCTAAAAACATCAAAACCTTTGTAAACTGCATCAAAACAAAATGAAATACATCTTACCAAATATATATATATATATATATATAAATTTCATTATGTATAAAATTGTTAATATAAGAGTAAAATATATTCATAAAAATAAAGTAAATAAATACCCATCTATTTACGAGCTGCCAAAGCTGCTCTAATACTAACATATTGATTTATACCGGGGTCAATATGAGTTCTTAATTTAAAAATCCAGTCCAATTCAACTGACTCTAAATAATTAAAACTATCACCCCCTCGTCTATTTAGTTCAACAATTTGTAAAACTCTAAAAGAAAAAACATGTTCAGGATGAATAGTGACATGTTTTGCTAGCGCATTGGTAGGGATTAATTTCCTAATATCGTAAATATGGTTATATATACTCTCCTTAAGTTTTCTGGAGGTCATACCTACATAGAAAGCTGTACATTTCATACATGTTGCCAAATATATTAAATTGGTGCTGTTACATGATTTAATAATACAATAAAGTAACTACAGATTTTGCAGTCTTTACAGTCAGGTATGACAGACCTGGGACATCTTACATATTTACTAATGTGTCACTGCCTATCTGAAATGGGCAAGCAAGTTAAAGCAAGTAAGCATGTAATACTGTGTAGCATAGCTTCCAACCATCACTTAATGTTGTGTTCTACCCAGGTTAGGATTTACTGTTCTAGTCTGCTAATTGTCTGAAATGTGGTGTAGCTTGTACTCAATACATGAACAGGGTATATGGGTAAGTTAACAGACCACGACACAGCTATCTATGTGTGTAAATGCCAGATTTCATAAAACATTAATCAATAAAGGTTAAAAGGAAATGGTGTTTTGATAATTAATTTATTTCAAATGAAGTGTTCAGTATTCCTGTAGTCACTGTTTGTGTGTTCTAATCTGACACCAGTCAACTGCTACAACTTAAATTATTATGTAATGCATGTACATATGTCAGAAATAAATGCAGTGCAATACCCAGATTAAGGTTCAAATATGTGTTCTACTCATGTAAAATGCATACAGTAAATGAACAGGGCATACGGGTAACTTAACAGAATACCTAGACAGATATCCATGTATGTAATTGTCAAATTTTATGCAACAGTAAGCAGTAATGGTTGAAAGCAGATGGTGCTTTGATAATTACTTGTTTCAAAAACAGTGCCCACTGTTTCTGTAATCACTGCTTCTTTTTTATTTTTATTTTATTTATTTATTTTACATTTGTTGACCATGTCTGTCTGTCTGAGCTAGTGGCTCATTTTCAGCAGAGACCCGGGGAGAAAAGCTCCACAGTGAGATGAAACTATACAGCAGATACAAAAATTTAAAAATACATTTCAGTTACATATACATAAAAAAGAATTATATATTCAGGAGTGCACAAAAATTTGCAAAAACATCTATATAATATTTGCAATGGTAGAGAATTGATGTAGAGAAACCAAAAAGCACATTTGTGAGGCAAAACATTTTGAAAAGGAAATGCACATCTAGGATGGACTCAGTTCTAATCTGACACCAGACACAGCTATGCATGTGTGTAAAATCAGGATTTGTGACAGCAGGAATCAATAAAAGTTCTGAAGAAGATGGCTGTGTCAAAATATTTTTAAAAATGAAACAGTCACTCTCCCTGTACTCACTGCTTGTAGGTTCTGCTCCCACGGCAGCCAACTGAGAAATGTCTAGCAGTTTAGTATAGTTAGTATATACAAACACACCTCTCAACTGTCACAATAATTGCAGAATGTAATGCCTCTGTCACCATATGTGTGGTCCTTTGATTTGCAGATATATGACAATACTGGGAATGGGATTTCATGGCAAATTTGTTAAAGCAACACCTTGGTACTAATGTATGAGTACAGTAGGTAAAAAGTTCCCTGTTGTGTCTTTGTACCACCATTTTGTATGGCGTGGCCCACAATGTACCATGCTAACCAGTTGAGAGCTATGTACATGCAACAGCATATATGCAATACAAGCAGGCAGTGTTCTCACAAGTGAAATCTTACATATCTAGAAGTATTTAGTAGTAGTCTGTGCTGTTATAGTATCTATGAGGTTATTGATGTTCTTCTTTATTTTCTGACCCCACCTCTTCTCTTCTTTTATTTATTAATTATAATTATTTTTATAATTTGATATTATCATATTATTTGGAATTATTTCCTATGTTGGCATTATGAATAATTTAATATTGCTCTGCTGTTAAAATACTTTCATTTATATTACATATTGCTGTGCTCCTCATTATATTATTTTCAATTTCTTTCCATTACTCATTATTGATTTTTCTTATGTTATTACTTAAATTGTTTTAGTTTTGCTTATTTTTTGTTATATTTATATTTAATTTACCACAGCATGACAAGGTAGGCCAGTTCCTGGTGATCCACCTACCCTGGCTGCCCTGGCTGAGGCAGCAGGGCCCCAGCACATCTGGGCCGCAGCCTGGTGGCATCCCCTCTGCTGCCCCTGCACTACCTGGTCCATCAGGTAGTTTTGCTCCACAGGCTGGGGTGGTCCCCCTTCTGAGAGTGGAGGGGGTGATTATGCCACCCATGATAAATTGCCAGGCATGGTGTATGGGATGCTGTGCCAAACTCTTGGTGCATGCCTACTCTGGATGGAGATCATGCTGTCCATCCCTGTGGGACAGTCTCACCTAGAGCACCTGCATCAACCACTGCCTCCACAGAAGCAGCAAAGAAGCAGTGCTGACAGTCCCATGGTTGAAGACTTGAGTCACACTGCTACCGTGAATGATATCAGTGTCTGATATCCATGGGACTGGGATTCCACAACACCCTCCCCAACCAAGGTGTTCACCCCCCTCTTGTGTCATACACAAAGCCTGCCTGTTGTCTTGTCTGTCTTGTCTGTCTGCAAAAGCTTCCTCACCTTCCCCGCTTACCTCCCCACACATACCTATGTTCCTTCCCCAACATTTCACTCTCATCTTAAAAAAATGGGCACATGTCCCACAAAAAAAAATTGTACCATGCATAACTCTCCATTTCACACGTGTCCACTGAACACACATAATTTGGTCTAATTGGCTTGACACACCTATGTTGTCATTACCCCTGTGTCTGGGCATGATGGTCTAAATGCAACTACAAAACTATTAAAGTGCGCAGTTGTTGCTATTGAAGAGATGGATAGCTATGGTTCTTGCTTACACCCTTCCTGCACATAACTAACTGTTTTCAATATTTTTCCCCCTGCTTGCACCCCATTTCGCCACTGTCCTATCGCCCCATTTTTCTTTTCTTTAAAGATTTTTTTGCGTGGTTCTGCATGCTGCACAGCATCTCTTAGCTATGCTAAATAGCACCATATTTGTGTATGTAGTTAAAGACATAGTAATCATGTTGAAAATTACACTTGTGCCGTATTTTGAATGCAGGACTATTGCATCTGAATAACAGTGCATTAACACACCAAGCTACACAGCCAGTTAAATAACACAGCTGTTTTGACTGAAACAAAATATTTTGCCATTTTACTATCATTAAGCATGTCCAAGCAAGGCTGCACATCGTGCTGCATAGCGCAAATTTGCTAAAAGACTAATGGAAGAATGGGAGTGTAACTTGGACTCTGTTATAGGAAAACATCACTATAAAGCCTGATACATAATAATAGATGTAAATGAGGTATCCAACAGAAGGTAACTGTGCAATTATATCTGCAACATTTAAAAATACACCTGATAAAAGATTAATTGAAAAAACTGGTGTTTAACTGGGACTCTGGTGGAGAAATACATCCCTATAAAGCCATACACATAATAATGCATGTAAATGAGGCATGTAACAGCATGTAAGTATGCAATTATATCTACAACATTTAAAACTGCATCTGCTGCAGCAGTGACTCAGTAGCTCAGTCTGTTAAATGCTTTGAAAACATTAAGTTTTGGTCCACATGATTCTGGGTTCAAATCCAGTGGTATCTAGCATTTAAAATACATGTATGCGTACATCACCGTTATGAATTCTGATATGTATGACTATCTCATCACCTATTTATCCACCCAAAGCAGTACAGATAGAATGTCTGCTTTTCAGTTATGGAAGTCAAAGCCCTACAGATAGCAGCACAGGTAACATATTCCTATTACAAAACTAGAAAGTGCATACAGTGTCAGGTCATGCATTATTATGCATCCACAGAGGATTTTGACGTATAAAATTCCAATGAGGCCCAGTAATATCAGAGACTGCAATACACAATGATTTGCTACTGATATTACAGACAACCACAACTGCACAAGTAACATGCACATATGGAGGTCATGCTAGAAGCAAGGGTTGCCAGCATGCATGTTCCAGATGAATATCATAATGTAACACATGACTTGGTGGTTGTCCAAATGGTTGACATACTGGTACATGTACCACCTACCTTGTTGTAGGACACAACAACCATGTTGCCTTTGACTCTGTGAATGATACCTTTGGCTAACATTCTTACCTTAAACACATACTTCAGTTTCCTGTGGGATGGGTTCCCTCAATCAGGCTCTGGCTGTAGACCAATGCTGCCACAGGGCACACTGTTACTTAAAAGTGTTGTTGTCGTCCACATTCTGCAGCCTCTCTGACTATGCTTATTGCCTGCAACAGTAGCATCAGCTGCAGCCTGTAGCACACACATCTGTATGTAATAAGTAACTCCTACACACATTCACTTGGTGCTGATGAAGTATCTTTACCCCAGTAATTTCCAGCCCAACATATGGAAAGGCAATGGAGTGTCCATTGAGGCTGTATATCTTTTTTAATAGTTGCATGGGATTGGCTGATTATATTGCAAATCAGCTATTTATGTTGCAGTTAGCATTCCTGAACCACAGGTTGGTTCAGATGCAATCACCTGCTAATGAGAACCATCTTAAAAGGGCAAACTCCTAGCTAGGGGAGCCATTGTGTATGTGAGTTACTTTCCATGGTGAACTACTTGACACAACAATTATATATCTGTCTTTCAACAGAAGAGTATTGTACTTTATTAGGTATGTAGCCATGTTGTTTCCAACATAATGCATATGTTTTAATATACTCAGGAGAATGGGGATTACATCAGTAAGCCTTTCTGAGAACTGTACAGCTTACATGCCATTGATCGGCAGCTGTGTAACATCTATACATGATGCAGACTACAGCAAGGGTATCATGCTGTTTGTTAACTAGGGACACACGACTCCTGCATACTTCCTTTGTTATCAGTTGTAATACAACACAGCTATTTGTTTGGCATTATATTTTATACATATGTTTTTTTTTGGGGGGGGGGGTCCTGCTATGGGTCACACTACAAGTTGACTCCTGTCTTGGGTGTGTGAGCATATGTGAATATCTGTCATGGCACAAACAGGAGTAGGTAACTATTGCTACTATCCTAGTTGGTTCCACACCCTTTGTATGTCTGGCACACTGTTGCAAATTAGATGTGTAATCAAACAGGGAATACTGATAGCCTTCCTTTAGTGCTGTATCTGTAAATTATTTACTCCCACATATGTAATCCTGACAGTTCAAATTTTTTTTGTATTTCAGGTAATATCATACATGCTAGATGGCACCCACCTTTCAGTGAGGCTGAAAATGACCTATAATTGAGGCGTTATGACAACACTACCAAGTGCTGCTGTCCAGAGGGAGGGCTAATAGGCAAGAGTGACAAGCCTTGAGCAATGAACTGGAGCACAACATAAATGCCATGGAGCACCAGAATCACACTTATGAGCAAGTGCAACATTGTGCTATAGACATGATCAATTCTACATGCAGATGGGCAGAGGACGTGGTCAGGGATCATCAAGTCACTGGTGGTGGGCCTGCAGTGGAACAGCCTCTATCAGCCACAGAGGAATTCCTGGCAAACCTTACAACACAGGACAGCTCCCAGGCATCCATCACACAATATGTCATGGATGTAGGTGCCACCATATCCATTCAAGAAGACTGTCCAAGTATGCTTGGTTGCATCAGCACTGGAATACTGTAGCATTTAGCATGTCAGGGTGTACATAGTTTTATGTGGGTGTCAGCTGTTTCATGGGGTGGGGGGAATGAGGTTAGCTGCAGTTTTAAGCTAATGCAGAAATTGTGGACCACATACCTGATAACATAGCAGCTACTGTAAATAGGAGATATTTGGATGTAGTACCAATTTTATACTGTAACATGTGGTGCTGTTTAGACTACCTCTCCCTCAAATGTTTTTCAGGATTGTCAGGAATAGGAAGAGGCCACACACCTGCTGTTGGTAAGCACAAAACATTTTTGTCAGAGATGTAGATTTAGTTCAAGGTATTAGCTAAAGTGCTATCCTAGGCCAGCTGGCTGGATTGATGTACTTTCTGCATGATTGACAAACATACAGATATGTTCTGACTATGCACACTTTAGGTTTATACCTCTGCCTTACAGGTGTGACCACATTTGATTTTACAGCATTGTCAGGACTTTTCAGATGGCAATGAGAGTTCTGCATAATGTCAACAGTGTGCATGATTTGTGTTGCTAATGAGAATCTAGTTTAAAGAACCATTATTTTCAAATACTTACAGATTTGGGTAGAAAATAATGTCCTCATGTCCAACTATATCAGATTGTGGATTATACAAGTTTGTAGTAGTGACAGTAGTGCATACAGCTTAACATAGATTGCAACATAGCACTGCATAGCATAGTAGTGCAAGTATTAATGTGATGGTTTTCCCTTTGTATCACAGGTGACCTGGGAGGTTGGTCTTTGTCCCCTTCACAACCTGATGTGAGTATCACTCTGATGATGATGGTGGCCAAAGTGAGGCACAGCTGGGGGTTGCAGGAGTTGAATCTGTCATAGAGGTTTACTTCCCTCTTCTGCCCTCATTATCACCGTGCATAGTCAGTATGCCTACTCATACCCAGTCCCCTGAGGCTACAGATATTGGACAGTCGAAGGATGGAGACATTGAACAGGGAAGTGTGGCTACTATGGCTGCAGTGAGGGTCAACACTGACCATATCCAAAGAGTTGGTGAGGTTCCAAACAGGCAGATTGATAGGGGTGCTCTTAGGAGGCCTGCTGTCCCTCCACCACCTGTTGCAGGTGTCTCATCATGTGCCACATATGTTGGCATATGTTTAGGGCTGTCATGGAGGCACAGGCACATTCTGAAAGGAACACCAGATGAATGTTCAGGGTTTTGGATACAGCACAGTCTGACATCCATGACTGCCTCCATCGTGTTACTGATACCCTGGATCGGTTGACTGATGCAGTGGAAAATCATTGGTCTAAGCCAGATTGCATACTATCTGTCTTGGAAAACACATTGTCTGTGATGGAACATCTGGTTGGAGTTGAGTGTCGGACTCATGGATGTAGGTCAACAACTACATCTGCTGAGAGTCCACATGGCAATGCACAATCGCAATCCAGTAGTGGCAGTACATCCAGTACCCCAGATGGGAGTGTGCTGTCCATACCAAGATATGACAGGCCATGGGCTTGTGGTCCTGGACATTCCTATGGAGGACACAGACCCAGCAGACAGCAGTACCCTCTGGTAGTAGCCCAGCATCTGACCTTGGGCATGGAGGTGCCAGTTTAACTTCTGGCAGAGCCAGTTCTCATGGTCAGGGGCAGAGATGATGAACTGTCAGCTCTACCATGCATGGCTCAAAGCTGTCCAACATACAGACTTGTAGGGTTAGCACTGAGCTTGGCTGTGTTCCTGCAGATACTCACACACCACTGTCGCATTCAGGTCACCTACAGGCACACATGCCACATTTATATTGTCCATCTTGCCTGCTTCCCTTCCTGACTCACACACACAAACTTGCCAACCTATTGCTTCAGCCTAGACCTCCTGCACCCTGACACAAAGACCTGTGCAAGTGATGATAGCTGTGCCACATCCCTGTCATCCTTGTCATCGATGCAGGGAAATGTAACTATATGTCTGATGCACAGGGTAACTATATAAATTAATATGTATTTGTTTCATCCATTCTTGCCTTTAACATGCTACTTGTACTGGTCACTTACAGATATTGTACGCTCTAAAGCACATTATTTTGTGTACATTACAATGGATGCTGTTGTAATGGTTTTATACTTACACAATGAAAGGTGTCTCATGGAACTGTTTACGTTTCCCTTTCAGGATTGTGAAGGACACACCTATGGGTACACAGCTACAATAAACTCATAAACATCAGAGCACAGAATGGAATGTCAGCACAGAAGAAAAATGTCTTCAGAAAGGTAAAGCAGTATAGATGCATGGTTCCATAGATTCATATGTGTATAATAGGCTAGCAAGAACAATGATTTCTTTCAGCCTTGTCCTGTATCCCTAATCTCTGACAAGGTCTGATACCCTTGATAAATGTAAGCAGGGTTTTGGGAGCTGAGACATCTGCAAGCTGTGGAGTTGGAGGTAAACCATCTACAGTTTCCTTGTGTCCATTAGTGACATTTGTCATAAACCAGTTATGATTGTCTTGTTCCACATCCCACTGTGTAACTTGCACATGATGTGCATTACAGTGGAACTGTGCTTCACATGGCTGGGGAGCCTTTTACATATAGGGTGTAGTCTCTTGGTTACATACCTGTCTCTCCAGCATGTCCTATTTAGACCACAGTCAAGGTGTAGGTGTGTAAAACAGGTAATTCTTGTGCTAGTCCTTTCTTGGATATGCAAAAGGTACACAGTGGTATCTGACACCTAACTGTATGGCAATCATACACCTCTCCTTCAAAGCATGTAGGAGACAGAATACACAATTATGGCCTTGATGCAGTCTGTATAGGGCATGTTATGTACACTGTGTATTGGTTTACTGTGGAACTTCTGTGGACGTTACAGTTGTTGGATATGCCTGTGTAGTTACTTAGCAGAGGTGGCATTGCACTCAATGATAGGTGTGATGAATGCCAAATACAGTGGAACTATGACTTTTTGAGATTTACATGCCATACCTTTCTCTATAGGTTATGCAACATTGAATGAATCCCCACATATTACCAACCAGTGACAGTCAAAGGCTAGATCACTCTCTGTATCCATAAGTCCCTGACTACTGGGTCAACTGTTGGAGGTGTGCGGATAATACAATATTTACCAGAGGTTGATGACTTCCCAAAGGATAGTATTGTGCATTCCTTGGCATTTAGCATTAGTCCATGGTCCACCGGTTAGGGTAGGCATGATCTGCCCTTGACAAAACCAAACTTGGTTTGGTCCAGTGGCTGTAGGTGTGCTATATTTTTATTGATCATTTCCATAATTCTTTCATGGCTTTAAATATCAGACTGCTGAGACTTCTGGGGACAGTGCATGTCACTGCATACTAGTTGTTCTGTGTGTAGCTCGGTACTGCAGTTAATTCCATCAAAGTTTCCAAGAAAATTGTCATCCAGGGTGTCTGAGTCTGTACAGAGCACAGGAAAATACTGGAGGGGAAAGTAATATGTACACCCTGTGAAGGTAAGGAGGGAGTATTTACACAGTTATTCTGCAGTTGGACTCTAATCAAGCAGTGTGCACTGAAATAAAACAATTAGCTTGTGAAGAATCCTGGAAAGAGGAGAGTCCCCTGAATTGCTGGTGCCTGGAAACTACTACTGCTGGTCTCACCACAACCACTATCTCCTGGGATACCATGCTCCTATACTTTTTCTCTCATCAGAAGCAAAATGTTAGTACCAAGCTCAAGATAAGAAGCAGGCCACAGCCTGTTTATTCATTCACACACTTGTCCCACATCATGCAAGGCTTTGTAGGTTTGACGCACCTTTTTCCAGGTAGGTGCATTGATTAGTAACCAGAACAATCATTTGAGTTTTGCATGTATTATGCCTTGTGTTCCGAGGTTGTTAGGATTTGACAAGGGTATTGACCCGATGGTAATTAGGAGCACAGCTGCAGTTTCACAATATAATGTTCAGTGTCAGGTGACATAGATGTCCAAGGTTGCTCGAACAAGCTCCACAGTGGCAGAGATCCATATTAGGTGGCAATTTCACAGCAATTCATGCAGCCTGCCCTTCAACAGTGTAATGGTGGAGATCTGTGTGACATGGATCTGAGGCCTAGTGCAGAGGAGTGGCCACCTTTGGCCAATGTGTTTCTCCCTCCCACATGTCCTAGGTATGTCATACTGTACATTTATGTTACTGGAACACATTTCTGTGTTCCCACATCATGTCACACAACATCCAGTTTGCTGTCTAGTTGCTTGGCAGACATTGTAGACTTGCAAAGCCAAAGTAATAACTGCAAAGCTGAACAAGTTTTATGTGCATCACAGACATCCACATCTTCACTGCAAGGAGTGTCTACAGACAATGTGTTTGAGGCTGTCAACCTCAAGGGCGCAGTAGCATGACCCTAACTTTGCTGGAGTTGTACTTTGTCACATTTGTAGGCATGCTATTGTGACCCTGCCTAATAACAGGATTATGGTTAATACAAGGGCCATATGCCTGGCAAAGCATCATACTCAATCTACCATGTTATGCCACACTGCCAGGTGCTGTTTTGCCTTAGGAGAACAGCATAAAGGTGATAATATGTTACATTTCAGCATCTGTCAGGTCACTGCCTAACGATGGCCTGCTGTGATGTACACACAAGCAAGACTCTATTCCTAATGGCATTATCAATAACTGCTGAAGAAATGTGGAAAGCATCCCCACCTCTCTATTCCTATTCCACACAAACACAATGTGTGAGAGATGTGACTATATTAAAAACCTTGAATCCGTGCTGTCTCACACACCAGTCAGTACATATGACAATGAGCGGTTTGCCAACATGCACACCTCACCTGCTACTCCACCCAAACCCACACCACACATACCTACATGTGTGGCACTCATTACCAGACACATATACAAACACCAGACACCTCAGAAACTCAAATGCAAGCTCACTACACATAATCATACCTCTGCAGAGCACAGTACACATAATATCTCAAGCATCACTGTCTCACCAGTCAAACACCTAAGGCAAAACACAAACTCAAACCTACTACTCATAGGTGATTATATCATGAGACACATTGATGTCCCTCTCACCAGGCTAAATAAGGGAAAGGTCATGGTCAGCTTTCTGTGAGGTGCCAGGATATGCATTACCACACATGCACACAAGTCTGTCAATATCAGGTACCGTTATGACTATGTCATAGCTCCTGTTGGTGTGTACAACTGAGACATACCTCTCTGGACTGTATGCAGAGACATGACTGAGTTTACTCTGTGTCTCCGGCGGGTATGCTCATGGCCTTCAGCTGCATTTGACCTTCACCTAGGATGATGGCTCAATACACATGGAAAATGACTGAATTCATTAACTGCCTTAGTGTGTGGTGTTATTGTAAGGGGATTCACTACATGTCAGCCTGGGATGACTTGCTCAACAGACCTCAATGCTTTGCCAGAGATGGTCTTCATCTGTCACCCCTGGGATTTTGTCTATTGCTCAAGACTGTTGCCACCCCTATAATGCACCTTTTAGGTGATGTCTCAAGGGAAAACTTTCCAATGAGAAAACACCATCTACAAACAACATCACAATTATGCTGCTACATGCTAGGAATGACAAAACAAACTCCACTCACTGGAAGGTGTCTCCACCTTGGAAGATGCAGACATTTGCACAGTCACAGACACCTGGTTGTTAGATATTATGAGTATAAGGCTGAAATTAATTATGTTGTAAATATGCTGAAAGATAAAGCATAGAATAAAATGCTTGAATATATGTCTAGAGTTTAGCAATGTAAAATGTGCATCCATACTATATGTATAACAGACAGGCTTCTCTTCACAGCATAAGAAAAGCCTAACAAAGCAATACTGGACATAATTTTCTCATGTTTACAGAACAAATATCTAAACTCAGCAATACGTGATGTTTTTTCAATTGGAACAGCTTGTACAGATGTTTCCTTTCAGATTTCTGTTAATGGCATCCTCACATCAGCAAAAGTGCTTACAAGTAAATCACAAAAGGACAACAGAAAAGTCTAAAAACAGACATCAGACATTATGTGACTTCCCACAGAAGGCCAAAAAGATACCAAGAGGAAATGACATCTATGTGCATGACTAGCACTCTATATAACAACTGTAAGTAATTCAGTTATGTGAGAAAGGGACAGAGAGAGGTATTTTGTAGAAGTCACCATTCACATCTGTAGTGAAGGAAAACTTTGTAAATATATGCTACAAACTAACAGAAAGAGTATGTGTCATTTGTTATAAAATAAGTTATCTGTAACTGTGCTGCAAAATATATTTCTTTATCAGTGTGCAATTTGAAAGGCTTGGTGCTTTAAACAGACTACAGATGGAGTCATGCAAAGCTCTTTGTCTCTGATTCAGCAGTAAACAGCCAGCAAGACTTCGTGTCTTAAGAAGACTTTGGATCCAGCACAACATAGAACCAGAGCGCACAAATTAAAATAATTTTTTCACTACTCATAGGTGATTATATCCTGAGACACATTGATGTCCCTCTCACCAGGCTAAATAAGGGAAAGGTCATGGTCAGCTTTCTGTGAGGTGCCAGGATATGCATTACCACACATGCATGCAACTCTGTCAATATCAGGTACCGTTATGACTACATCATAGCTCCTGTTGGTGTGTACAACCTGAGACATACCTCTCTGGACTGTATGCAGAGACATGACTGAGCTTACTCTGTGTCTCCAGTGGGTATGCTCATGGCCTTCAGCTGCATTTGACCTTCACCTAGGATGATGGCACAATACACATGGAAATGACTGAATTCATTAACTGCCTTAGTGTGTGGTGTTATTGTAAGGGGATTCACTATATGTCAGCCTGGGATGACTTGCTCAACAGACCTCAATGCTTTGCCAGAGATGGTCTTCATCTGTCACCCCTGGGATTTTGCCTATTGGCCAAGACTGTTGCCACCCCCATAGTGCACCATTTAGGCAATGTCTCAAGGGAAAACTTTCCAATGAGAAAACACCATCTACAAACAACATCACAATTATGCTGCTACATGCTAGGAATGACAAAAAAAAACTCCACTCACTGGAAGGTGTCTCCACCTTGGAAGATGCAGACATTTGCACAGTCACAGACACCTGGTTCAAGGCTGTGGACAGTACCACAGCCATACCAGACTACACCTATTCCACATGTTTAGACCGCAAACTTAAAGTGTGCAAGGTAATGCAGGTGGCATATCCAGATTGGTTAAACAGTGTGATTCCCTGGAGAAACTGCAGGTGCAATTCACTGCTGTTAGGGAATGTAATCAAGCCATTGCCAGCTACAGGAGCAACTCCATGAATCAGGACACCCATTGTGCTTATTTGAATCTACTTGTTTCTATCAAGATACATCAAAACAACATTGTTGGGGGTGACTTTAACTGTCTACCAAATGGGTTGATTACTCATGCTCAAACTCACTTGCCCAAAGGTTAGTTGACTTTCTTAACTACAATGCCCTGGACCAGTGGAGTGACATCCCCACAAGGGCAGCCAAAGTGCTGCATCAGGTGCTTACCAATATGGGTGACCACTGCAGCACCTCCACTGGGAGGTCCTCCCTAGTGAGATCTGACCAGAAATCAGTTTCATTAAAAGTAAGTATCACACCTGCCCCCCCCCGTAGCAAATACAGTATTATACAATGACCCCCCATTAATATTCCAAAACTTGCTCACTGATTGGTCAGTGTGCATGTTGTAAATCAGAGTTATAGTAATGGAAAAAGTTCCGGTCGCCCGGACTTTTTCCATTAGTATAACCCTTTTTTTACAGCAACGGAGAACGCAAGATCTCCGTTGCTTTTCACACTGTCTCACTATGTAGTCTAACATAGCGAGACAGCTTTAAAAAATGTAACGGAGATCTTCCTATCTCCGTTGCTTTTTTTAAAGGTGTCTCACTATGTTAAACCCATTTAACATAGTGATACAGTTTTTAAAAAAGCAACAAAGAAAGCAAGATCTCAGTTGCTTTTTACACACTGTCTCACTATGTTAAATGGGTTTAACATAGCGAGACAGCTTTAAAAAAAGCAACGGAGATTCTCCGTTGCTTTTTTTAAAGCTGTCTCACTATGTTAAACTCCTTTAACATAGCGAGACAGTTTGTAAAAAGCAACAGAGATCTTACTTTCTCCATTGCTTCCACCCACCCCACAGCTCTGATGTACCGCGTAAGCATATGCTTGCGTAGTACATCAGAACTGTCACAGAATACCAGACAGCTGCGGAAGGGCAGCCATTATTTAAGAAAAGTCATTACTTTGTTTCTTAAATAATGTCATTGTATAATAGCAATAACCCACTTCTGGGTGTGGGTAATACTGGCTTTACCCATAGTTGTCTTTGTTTGGCCACTCAGGCTTCACCCTCGTGACCAAACCACACCAACCGTGGTTAAATCCAGCATTACCCGTCCCACACCCAGGCATGGGTTATTGCTATAATAAACTTCAACAAAGAAGATTATAACCTCCTATAGGATGGTATAAATACTTTGACTGCACCTCCCCCCTCTGATGGAACAGGCTACTATGCGAAGCTCTGCACCAATGCTTTATTCAAGCACCATTACAACTGCATAGACTTGGCTGTACCTGACAGAAGCAAAACAAGCTCCTCATGACACAGGAAACCTACCTGGTGGGAAACTGCCATTGGCAGACTTTACAATAACAGGTGGACATTGCTGTGCAACAGTAGGAAGGAGGGAGCCCCCCCTCTAAAATGGAAGCACTCCCTACTCAGCTTAAACAAGCAAATAGTGTTGTTGTAAAGTCCTGCAAAAGATAGTATGTGACAAAATTAGCCTCCTCTACAAAGGATGATCACAAGGCATAGTGTAGTTAAATGTGCAACTTAAGAGGAAAGGACCGGATTGTTGGTGAACTTGTACTTAATGATACCACATATAATGAGCTTGACGACATAGCTAACCTATTCTCCAACAGGTTCTGTGACAACTTCACTCTGCTGTCCCCACCACACGTACCACATGACATCCCTAAAACCTGTCCCATACTTTTAATATCTGAAGAGCATGTTGGATAGGGCTTCTCTGAGGAGGAAAACACAACATCGATTGGACCTGCTAACATCTCATGATGAGTCCTACATGGGATCCAACAAGGATTACTAACATCATTGGGAACTCCTTGAAATCATAGTGTAACCACTGGCTGCATCCCAGCTGACTGGAAAATGGCCACTGTTATTCCCTTGCACAGAAGTGGCGCATTCTCCGACCATAGGAACTATAGACCTATTAGCCTGAGAAGCCATATCTGTAAGCCCATGAGGCAAATCATCATGGATATTATCAACAAAGATATATGCAATCTACAAACACTTGACCCTACATAGTTTGTATTTGTGAAAGGGAGATCATGTCTGTTAAAT
>NC_056726.1:410354931-410399931 GCF_019279795.1 Protopterus annectens | reverse complement strand
GATAACTGTCAGTGTTGCCTGAATACACATTCAGGATAATCCCCTGGGCATTGCACATGACCTGGCAGTTGGAGTAGGATCCCTTGTGGTTAACATAGATTGTACCCTACTCACTAGGTGGTGCCTTGATGTGTACATGAGTGCAATCTATGGCATCCAGTACTTCAGGGTACTATGTGACATGGAAGAAGTGTTGCATATTGCTGGCCCTCACCTCAACGGAGAGAGGAAAAGGTATGTGCTCACTGGCATGTGGAAGCATAGCATCCAGGAATTGGTGAAGTATCCTGGATGCAGATGTCTGTGACATCCCAATAATATCCCCAGATGGTCTTTGAAAAGTACCTGTAGATAGTATCCTAAGGGCTACACATAGCTTTGTTTCCACTGTGATGGGTTCCCCTCTATTAGCCCTTGCTCTGAGTTGAGGACGGCAGAGCTCAGTGAGTTCTAGTAATATGTTCCTGTCCACCCTGCAGCACTCTACAATCTCCAGCTTATGTAGCTCCTGGAAGTTTATCCTGGGCCTGAACATTCTTCTCCTTCTCAGCCTAGACCTATTGTCAGCAGCACCAGCAGCACTGACTTCAGCATCTAGCACATACAGATGTAGTATTGCTGCAGCAGCCCCTAGCATTATTTCAGTTGAAATTCCCAAGTATCTACTCCAATGTTCCAGAATACTGGGGGAAAATCAGAATGTAGGGTGTATGCATAGTTATACAGGTCTGCTGTAGGTGATTGGCTAATTATGATACAGGTCACCTGCCTAGACTGTAATTAACATGATTTAAAGGCCCTACTTTAGTGAACAATGCTGCAATATGTGCAGCAATGTACAGCATAGCTTCTATACAATAATAAATATTCATTAAATATATCTGGTTTTCATTGATTGCTGCCTACATCATCACTGTCACATGGGTAGTGTGCTCACATGAACATGGTGAGCTATGCGCCACACCTCGCAGCATAACTTATACAGCATTCCACATTATTAATTGATTATATCTGGTTTTAATCACTTTCTGCCTATGACATCACTGTGACCTGGATAGTCTGTCTGCACAAACACACTAAGCTATGCAACGTGCCAAGCAAACACCTGCAGTGCAAACTAAAAAATCCTAACTATAAGAGGACACACCCCCAATGTCATCACATCCAGTGGGAATATCAACATGGTCTAGGAGCCTACACAAAGTGGATATGCAGACATGCTTACTCATTTTTATTATTCAAGAAATCCACCTCATTTGCATACATATCCATGCTGACAGCCTGGAAACTACACGGTTTATAGCCATATGAGCTGGGTAACAGCACCAATGCACTATTGTAAGGACCCAACGCAAGGTCCTATAATGCATTTGTGAAAAATACATTATAAAATGTTTTTTCCTCTTTTTATCTGTTAAGCATGTTTGCACACTGCTGTGCACAGTGCAAACATGCCAAGATTATTAAAAATGTATTATTAATTTAACTTATTCCGTTCATGTTTCTGGCATCCACAACATTACTTTTACAAGTATCTGTATATGGCATAAAATTTTCAGGGGAGGTCTGGCCATATTTGTGGAGTTTTATATCCCCTTCTGTCTGTGTAAACTCCTGTACATGGAATCCACACGTACACTACTGACACTGACACAGAGTCTACACGGATCCCTTTCTGCTTGTTTAATCACCCAACCTGCTTCTCTTGCATAAGATTCACCTGCTTATGAGGTAATTTGCATTCCCCAGATTTTCCCTGCTTGCACATGCATGCACACCACTAAGTGGCGCTTACTGAATCTAAAAATGCTCATGCTCATGTACACATCACTCTGCAATGTGTACACGAAAAAAACTCATGTAGGCTTTACTGAATTCCCCTTCCAATATGTGTTACAGGGTTTATTGGGATTACCAAGCTGATTTTTATTTCAAAAGCAACAGCTTTATGGTCGGACTTTCACTGGGAGGACATGAATTTGGGGGGGGTGCAGCATTCTCCAATTTTTTAGTAGGAAGACCAGTATGTTTAAGCCTCTAGTAGGTGTGTTCACTAACTGGACAAGGGCATTTGTTTTTAAAAATTCCAGAAATCTCTGTACCTACAGATTTGAGTCTGTGTAGGATTCCCAGTCGGTAATTTAAGTCCCACATGAATAGGGTGTTTGGTTGGAAAGTAAGTTGTCTCCAGTAGGTCTAAGTATGTGCTGTGAGATTCATGGAACATGTAAGGTGACTAATAGCTAGCTAGAATATGGTACAGGATTTCATCTGTGGTGATCTTCATGTGGAGATACTCCAGAGCATTATCCTGTTTTACCAACCTAGAGGTATACTTGTTATTGTTGTATTTTGAAACACCTCCACTTTTATCCCCTCTCTGTACAGCTACTGGTGGAAGATGCTGGAACCTTGCACTGCTGGGTTACTTTCTGCAGCTTTAAACATGTCATGTTAGCTGCACAGATGTCTATATTCTAGAGGTTGAGGGGGGCTTGGAGAAAATGCATTTTTTTGTTTAGGTTTCTGGCACTGGGCAGTAACACCTTGAGGTTTAGATGAGTTGATTTTTCTATATTGGTAGGTTTTTCAATTAGGTATTGCTTAAAAAGGCTTTTTGTGCTAGATAAAGTTTTAGCTAGTATTTAAAAGCGTAGACTGGACAGGTGGAGACCATCCCTGGCAAAGCAACATGATTTGTTAATCATGTCCTTCCATGCTGACAAATATTGGGAATCCCTAGAATGACACCAAACCTCAGCCAATTGTTAAAACCAATCATCTTTTATTCATATTGTGGCATCATCCTTGGTGCAGGTGATATGCTGCTCAACTCTCTGCTCATACCAGTCTGATAGCTCCACAATGTCCCTCTTCATATAGTCCATGGAGGTATGTCTCAGGTCATTTACACCTACATGGACTATGATGGAATCATACTGGTACCTGTGGTGTAATGACTTGAATGCATAACTTGGCAGATCCTGGCTCCAGAGAGGCAACTACCCGCAATCTTCTCCTTGTTCAGCCTAGTTAAAGGGGTTTCAGTATATCTTACAATGACTACTGACTCAGCTCAGCTAAAGTCTTGGGAAGTGTATTTAATTGCCTTATGGGACTCCACTGATTGTGATTGTATTTGTGCTGTTAGGTGTTGTTTTTGTTGAGTACTTTTGGGTTTGCTGAGAAAATGTTTTGCCAAGGGCAGTCTGGGAGGTCTTTGTTATTCAGCAAGATTGCATTTAAGCACTTCAGCATATTTTGGATTATGTGTGCGTTGTGTGCCATGTGTGGTGGGTGTTGTGTGTTTGGTTTTGACAACCTGATATGTGCTTGTATGCAAGAGTTTAGCCTTCAGTGACACTGTGTATGTATGCCTCTCACATACTGTATCTGTTACTTTAACTATTAAGTGGTTGTCACTAAACATGAGATAGCTTCTACATTGTTTCAAGATACTCAGATATATATATATATATATATATATATATATATATATATATATATATATATATATATATATATATATATATCAAGCTGGCTGCAGAGAAATTAAGAAATTGCATATCCATGTTGTCTGGTCCTTTAATCGGTAAGCTACAAGGGTGTGGAATACTGGGGCTTACAGAAGGATATTAAGGCTGCTTTATTGGGGAAAACTAGGTCATACAATATTAAGTTAGACTAAATTTAATGGTGTTGCCTCTCGGCATATGAACTATCTGCTCTAAGCTTAAGTACAAGGTTTTTGCTCTATACTTACTGCTTTGTAAGGTTCAGTTTTATGGACAATTCTATATGGAAAATTTTCTTGCTAGTTGTTTGTTTCCGTACAGGGCCCTGTGACCACCGCTCCATGCAAATGTGCCAAATTTATACCAACACTGACAAAACAGAAAACTGACTATTAAGCCCTCTGGCTAATAAAACAAGTGCACTTTGAGCCCTTTTGAGTGTTTCACAACTCAGATAGACCAGACAAACACCTCCTGTCACAAGATGAATAATTCCAGTCTTCCAAATGCAAAAACAGAGTAAAAAGAATTCCACAAGTGCACTGCTATTGCAATCAACTTACACAATTAGCTAGAAATCCCTTACAGAGGGCGATTTCAAGGCAAAAAGTCTAACAGCAGCAACAGTGATAGGAAAAGCACTTTTATTAGTAAAAATATTAATGAAATGCACAGATAACACAAGGAATAGCAGTGACTACTTAAAAGGTGATGGCAAAGCACACCAGCAACAGCTAGACCAAGGAAAAGCAAATATACTTTATATTGTTAAAAAGCAGAAAAAAATGCAATAAATAATTTGAAAACATGGCAGCATTCTTCATAAATAATATAATGTCCCTCTGCTCCTTCTCTCATCAGGAGCAAAATATAAGCATCAGTGTCAAGCTGACTCCTGAGAAGCAGTTCCCATACTATCCAATGATTGGTAGTCTAGTCCCAGATGTTACACATTTCAAAAGTAAGCTGGAAAGAAGGGAATAACACTGAATACTGTGCTAAATGAGTGGGGTAATATGACACAGAGGCTAACCCATACTTTAAGAGTCTAAGGGGAAGGCATTCACAGTTTGATCTTTCAGTGCCAAGTAAAATGAGTAGTTGTAATAAAATGGGAAGGGGCTTCTATAGCTAAATGTAGAGGTGAGGGAGCAACTCAGAAGCCTCTAGGTTTAAAAAGCACAACAGAAAATGCATGTTTGAGTGGATGGATGGGAAAATTTCAGGCCTACAGATTTCTCAGAACAGGAAATCAAAGCAGTAAATAAAATGCAAACACAGAACAGACACCGCAGAAGGCAGATCTGAGTAGCTAAAAAAGTAAGTGCTGACACAACGAAAGAAAATAAAATTACTCCCTTTGCTTATTTTCTGTTTTTGAAACTCCAGCAAGGGCCAAATAATTGTTTGCTTGCAAATTTGCCCAAGCTTTATTGAAAGACCAGACCAGGTTGTATATTAAATGCCAGGCAAGGAAACAAAATAACCAATGACAAACACATAAAATCTGAAGCCCAAGTGTTAAAAGTTTTTCCCTAGATCAAGAGTATATCATGCTGTCACCTAGATGCACACACATTTCCTGGCTGCCCCAAAACAAAGGCCTATGGATTTCTCAAAACAGAAAATAAAAGCAGTAAATAAAATGCAAACACAGAACAAACACTGCAGAAGGCAGATCTAAATGGATAAAAAGTAAGTGCAGACACAAAGAAAGAAAAGAAAATTGCTTCCATTGCTTATTTTCTGTTTTTAAAACTCCAGCAGGAAGCCAAATAATTGTTTGTTTGCAAACGTAGCCTAAGATTTCACCCTCTAATCATCAGGACCTCATGAAAGTTTAAAACAAAACAACAAAACACACCCCTTATATATCACAAAGCCATCAGCCAACAACATCATCATATTAAGCATTTAAACAATTAACCAATATAAAAGAACAATACAAAGTAAAAAAAATGTGACATTTGCATAAATCATCACACATCTTCAACTCTATATTAGATGAAGCAATGTAAAAAAAAAGAAACATATATATATATATATATATATATATATATATATATATATATATAGATGAAAAAAACAACATAACCCAATGTGAATAACCATAATTCAACTAATAAATCAGCTGTATTATTAATAAATACCCCTAATTCCATATGGTAAGGCATAAAGCTAATGTGGCATTATGCATTAAGCAATCACTTATAAAAATAAGTACATATAAGAATGTGTATATCTACTTTATGTAGCTAAAATGTGATCCAATAATGCAAAGACATTGATAAAAAATAATAATGCATATGTAAATCTTAAAAAATAATGAATATTAAAAAAAATATAAAGTGTAAAACACATCAAAAATAGGGTAAAAAAATGCTGATCCTAAAAATGATAAACAATGAAGTACATATAAATAAGTATCACACCCTGGTTGCCATCTGTTTAAAAACACTAGACACAGAAATATAATCATTCAAGTTCAGTGCTTTATAAGCATTTAACTTCAATTGCCTGTTAAGTTCCCCTAGATTCCAAGAGTCTTTCCCAGTCACCACCTTTTTCAGTGAAATGTATTCTATCGATAAAGAAAAAGAAAAATCTTTTAATGATCACATTTCTCATAATGTCTATAAAGTGCACTATTTATTTTTTTCTTCATAAAGATGGTTATAAATTCTATTATGGAGCCTCCTTTTGGTTTTACCCACATAGTAGGCAGGGCCACTTAGTATTACAATCAAAATGCCAGAGACAACACATAGACCTATCGTACTTTTCAGCACTCACATATGGACCATCACTGGTGAACTTACCTGTCATTGAGGTTAAATGTGTTTAAGGCACTAGGGTTGGATTATATTTCTACTGTTCTTAAAGAGAAGGCAGTCACTCTGTGTTATTTCTTTGCATGCACTTAAATTGTTTCCTATTACTATTCTTAGGATCAACATTTCTTTACAACATGTGATTCAAATGTATTTATAAGATATCCTGTTGCTGATGTGTTTTACACATTATATTAGTTACTGATCGTCATTATTTTTAATATTGACATATTTATTATTTTCACGTATTGATGTCCTTGGATTATTTGATCACATTTTAGCTGCATAAAGTAGATATACATGTTGTTATCCAAAATAAATTATATATATATGTACTTATATGTTGCTGTTTAATGCAGAACACCACATTAGCTTTACATATAACTATCAGAAATTAAGGGTACTTATTAATAATACAGTTGATTTGTTTTGTTAGTTGTATTAAAGGTATTCACAGTGGGTTAAGTTGTTTATTTTTATATATATATATATATATATATATATATATATATATATATATATATATATATATTTACAGGAATTCATCTGATGTAGGATTGAACATGTATGATAATTCATGCAAATTACATGTTTTTTTAACTTTGCATTGCTGTTTTCTATTTGTTAATTGTTTAAATGCTTTAAATCATGACATCGCTGGTTGATGACTTTCTGATATAGAATGGGTGTGTTTTTGTTGTGTTTTAAACTATGATGAAGGCCTGATAATTAGAGGATGGAAGTGCTAATTTTATCTGTAATTAAAGGCTTTTTCTCATGCTGCAATCGTGTCTTTGTTTTGTTCTTTTTTTATTTCGCTTGTGTCAATTTTTGAGGTTTATTTGTAGAGAGGAGTTGTTTCTCTTCTGACTGGAGAGGTCTGTTTGGATTGTAGCTATGGAAAAGGGATATAAGGGCAGGACAGGCTAAAGGTTTATTGATGGCTTTTTTGGGTGACAACAAGGATTGGGGTATTATCCCAGACCACCTTTTTAACCAGCTTATAGTCGATGGTCTGGTACTCCAATATTTCTATATTTTACCTAAGATACATAAACCCCCTTGACACCCCCAGGAAGACCAACAGTATCTGGTATTGGGTCTTTGACACAGCCCCTGTCATATTATGTTGAGAGCCAGTTTAAACCTTTGCTACCCATGATTAGGGCAAGATTAAGAGATACTACTGAATTTTTGGGCTTGATGAAGGATTTACAGGTGCCCAATAGTACTTGTTTAGGGTCTCTTGATGTACAATCTCTGTACACTAATATCCCTCATGAAGGGGTATCTTAGCGGTGAAATATTGGCTCCATCAGTTGGGTTTATATTCTGATATACATATAGATTGTTTACTTAAGCTTTTGGGCCTAGTACTGGAACTTAATGTCTTTTGTTATCAAGATAATTGGTATCTGCAAATGAAGGGAACAGCAATGGGGCCACGTTTGCATCCTTATATGCTGACTTATTTATTGGGTATAATGAGTTAGAGTTGATTTATCATAAAAATAACCCATTTAAGGGCTATTTAATTATATGGTGATGTGTTTTTAGATGATTGCTGATGTGTATGGGATGGCCCTATAGAAATGTGGAATGATTTTGTGCTGTTATAGCCTTAAGCTGTAAGCTGTTAGCTATCATGTGCTGTTTAATTCATTGCACTGAACTGAAGCAAAGAAATTAAGTAGAGAAGCATTTTTATGCATTTTTTTCATGGTGGATTTATTTTTCACAGCATCTGCTTAGCCAGTCTGGTTCCACAGAGAGTTGTTTGGAGTGCCATTCTGGATTTTGTGGTTCTTTACAGTTTGTTTGGAATGCAGCACCCTATTCTGGGCCAGTGCACCCATTTTTGTGGTTGTTGGGTATTTAGAATGCAGGCTCATATTGTTTGACCTTGTGGATTTATTATATTGTGTGCAAGAGCATGGCCAAAGCTAAATTTTTGTTCATTTATCTCTAATTTGCCATGTTTGGAGATAAGGATGATTTTTCAGACTTTTTGGATGATGGTGAAGTACCACACTGGGACTCTTAATTCTACTGCAACTATGACAGGTGAATTTAAAAGCCCGACAGAAATCATTGAAAAGGTAAGAGCTCATTTTTGGCATATAAAGCTCTTACTTACCTATGTTAATGCAGAGATTGCACCGTGTGGCCTAAGGGTGTATGTTGAGCCTGGAATGGGGAAAGACAATGCTAGTTTTATGGAAAAAGTCTGTATACTGCCTCTAAGCTTTTTCTTGAAACAATATTTTTTTATGAAGAACATCTTGTTCCCCTTAATGAAAAACTTAATTTGAACTTTGAGAGACTACAGGTTTTTGAGTGACATGAAAATTATGGTGAATTGTATTCTAAGTTTTTGAAAGAAATGGCTGAATATGAAAATGAGTTAAAGGGAAGGAAAATGAGAAAGTACAAAAGGGACTTGAATGACTATCATAAGAATAATACTTCTACCTGGAAAAAGTAGTAAACATTACGAAAGGTGTTCGTGTGGAAGTATGAAGCATAATAGACCAAAGAGAAAACTTGGTAAATCTATTTTAAGGAAAACGGGTTGTGTTTCTAATCCAGACTCTACAGCTTCTGACTTTTCATTTAACACGTCTAATACAGATACTAAGACTGATGGGGGAGAGGTTTTTGATGCTTATTCCTCCTTCCAGTAAAAAATCAAAGGGTCCTTTAGGCATGGAGGCTGGAAACACAGGAAGAGGAATAGACCAGAAATTCAAGTCTCGGATGCTGTTATTATCCCTACATTGACTTAAAATAATTGTGATAAAAATAATTTGATAGTTAAATTGTCCTCTACTTTTGTTACAGAACATGAAGTGGAATTATTAAATAAAGGCCAGAATTTTATCCCCTCTTGCTTTATTCTGACTATATTACAGCTTTGGAAATCATTTTTTGTTGTGGTTTAAATTTGAAATATTATTTTAGTCAGAAGGGGGAGGGGGGGCTGTATGAACAGTAATTGTTTCTTTTTTAAGAAATCTAACTTTCAGCCTCCTCAACACCCTATTGTCAAAGCTTTTGAGCAAAGGGTGTTATATGATTTACTTAGTAACAGAGATAGTATTTTTAAGAATTTTAGTAAAAATTGTAGTAAGATTCATAGGGAGGTATTGTGAAAGCTAAAAGAGAATGACAAAATGGTTGCTGTTCAAGCTGACACAGGTGGAGCCATAGTTATACGGGGTCGGAAGACTATGATATGGAAGTGGTTAGACAGCTTAATGATCAAGTTTCTTATTGTAAATTACATATAAACCCCATCAGTCACTTTAAAAGTTTTATTGATGGCTTTTTGGGTGAGAGCAAGGATCAGGATATTATCCCAGACCACCCTTTTAACCAGCTTATAGTGGATGATCCAGTACCCCAGTATTTCTATATTTTACCTAAGATGCATAAATCCCCCTTGACACCCTAGGAAGACTAATAGTATCTGGTATTGGGTCTTTGACAGAACCCCTGTCTTATTATGTTGAGACTCATTTTAAACCTTTGCTAGCCCCTGATTAGGGCTAGATTAAGAGATAATACAGGCTTACTGAATGATTTACAGGTGCCCAGTAGTGCCTATTTAGAGACTGTTGATGTACAATCTTTATACACTAGTATCCTTTATGAAGGGGGTATCTTAGAGGTGAAATATTGGCTCCATCTTCTGGGTTTATATTCTGATGCACATAGATTATTTACTTAAACTTTTGGGCCTAGTACTGGAATATAATGTCTTTTGTTGTTAAGATAATTGGTATCTACAAATCAAGGGAAAAAATGGGAGCCATGTTTGCCCCCTTATATGCTGACTTATTTATGGGGTATGTTGAGTTGGAGTTGATTTATCATGAAAATAATCCATTTAAGGACTATTTCATTATGTGGAATTGCTTTTTAGATGATTGCTGTTGTGTATGGGATGGCCCTAAAGAAATGTGGAATGATTTTGTGCTGCTATAGCCTTGAGCTATCAGCTGTTAGCTGTTTTGTGCTGTTTACTTCATTGCACTGTACTGAAGAAAAGAACTTAAGTAAAGAAGCATTTTTTTTTGCATTTTTTCATGGTGGATTTATTTTTCACAGCATCTACTTAGCCATTCTAGTTCCACAGAGGGTTGTTTGGAGTGTCATTCTGGATTTTGTGGTTATTTATACACACACACACACATATATATATATATATATATATATATATATATATATATATATATATATATATACATATATACATATGTATGTATGTATCTCTCGCTCTCTCTCTCTCTATATATATATGGATTTTGTGGTTTTCTCATATATATATATATATATATATATATATATATATATATATATATATATATATATATATATATATTACACACATCCATACAATAAAATGAACTGGCAAAACACTGATGTAGAAATGTCAAAAACCACTGACATTGACATGTCAGTACACATGTGCTGAGAACCAGTTTCAGACAATGCAAACCATAAAACTTAAAACACAAATAAAAAATAGTTTTCTTGCAGGGAGCAAACCCCCTTGCAGCTCCATATGGGAGGATGCATCACCACATCCCCTGATTATTGCACATACTAACTTCAAGATCACACAAACATGGTGTAAGGGCATATTCCCTAGCCCTGTGTCACACACCTATCTATCAACTGCTCAGTCGATCACATGCAGTTGACTAAACAGCTATTGATCAAACACAAACTCAACATTCTTTAGGGAACCCATATGTGAAGATGTATCCATATATATCATCAATGTAAAACACTATCCCTGGGATTCATGAAGCTTGCGCCAGGCGCCGGAGTAGCATCGGTGATCTAGCGTCAAATATGGCCACCGAGCGATTCAGGTATGAGCTGTTTCCACATGCACTACCAGCGTATGCCAGAGCTGTGCAGCTCCTGGTGCATGTATGCTAATTACCCCATGCGCAGCAGTGTAGCATGCAAATGAAGGTAATTAGTGATTCATGAAGTGGTGCAGGTGCAGCGTAAGCATGTAGAAATGTAAACCAAAAAAATGGTATACATTTTGTCAGACATAAAATCGGAGCCATGAAAGCAGACCAAACTTACGTATTATAATGTTAATATATGCCAATGGCTAAGTATATAGCCAATGGCATAAAAAAACATGCACAACATATAAAAAATAGCATTTAATGTCATGGCCACACTAACGCAAAGTAAAACCGCAGTGCATCTGTGTGCAAACAGGATCACAAGGAAAATATATTTAGATGTCATAAAACTGCAATGTAACACAATTCATGATATCCCCATAATAGTCAATGGCATGCATGCTGCACCACAACCATGGAGCAAGGGTTGCTAAGGGTCTGTGACAGTGTTCCGTGCGGTAACTAGAAATTAGCAGTCAGTGCCATGCAAATGAGTCAAGTAATACTGAATCGCAAATGCACCGCCGGCGTAAGGATGTACCACACGGCATAGCAGTACAACACTGAGGAGTGGCCTGGAGGTAAACATGACATCAAGAGAGGGGCGCGCCACCGTAGCTGTAAGCACACTGGATCATTGCTAATCCATGTTGCCTGTTGCTAAGCAAAGCCGCAGGATAGGGCTGTGGAAGTAGCCATAGCTTTGCTTAGCTGAGAGCACACAAGGTAACTGAAAGTTCATGTGAACGTGGATGAAAACGTGCACGAAACCTGGTAAACGGCTATGTGCGGAGCGCACCACAGTTGAAACAGGAAGGATACGGGAAGACAATAAGGAAATGCTGCAGCATGGTAATTGGAGTACAAATGAGTAATTAACACCTAGGAACTCACAGTGGGCCATAGACAACAGCTAACAAGGCTGCTAGCAGCTACCTGCAGAACAGGAAAGGGGAGGTGCCGTACAGCAAAGAAAAGAGAACTTTCACAGCAGAACCAGCAAACTTGCAGTAGATCAGCTACATAATACATTTCCCAACACAATCCTGGGTTGTGAAAGTACAAAACAAGAAAGCCGGCAGCTGGATGCATGCCTGACAATGGGAGGGGAATCGGGTTGAATATTGAAGTAAAGGGCAATAGATGAATCACTTCAGGTAAGCATAAGTCAACACCAAAGGCTCCACAATAGCAGTATCTACTGTAAAACCAATAACTAAGATACCCTGCAGCTGGAATAGCATAAACACACTCAATTACACCAGCATCATCCATTACACAATAGTATAAGGTGTGAAAGCACCACACACACCTGTGTATTCCCAGACACTCTGCACCATTGGTGTATACAGACGGGGAACTTTTAATATGTACATGTTAAGGGCCACCATAGCTATGATTCACCAGCGTGTGTTGGAGACTGACAGTGGTGTGGAGGATGATGCTGACAACCATCTCAGGCACCGGAGGAGGAGAAGAGTGTTCAGACTCAGGGTATCCTACCAGGGGCTACATGATCTGGAGATAGTAGAGCATTACAGGGCAGACAGGGGCATCATACAACAACTTGTTGAGCTGTGCCGGCCATGCCTCAGAGCCAGAAGTAACAGAGGGGAACCCATCCCAGTGGACATGAATGTATGTGTAAGCTTGAGAATACTAGCCACAGGTACCTTCCAAAGGCCAACTGGGGATATTATGGGGATCTCACAGGCATCAGCATCCAGGGTACTCCACCATTTCCTGGATGCCATGTTACCACATGCCAATGAGTATATATACTTCCCCCGAATGCAGGAGGAGTTGGCCAGCAATATGTGTCTCTTCCACCATGTGGCAGACTACCCGGAGGTACTGGGTGCAATAGACTGCACACACATACACATCAAGTCACCACCCGGTGAGCAGGGTAGGTGCTACATAAACCGCAAGGGATTCCCCTCCATCAACTGCCAGGTTGTGTGCAATACCCAGGGCATTATCATGGATGTGTGTGCTGGCAGCCTTGGAACATATCACGGCTGCCACATCTGGCATGCCCCACAGCTGTATCAGGTGTTTGCCAGGGGGGACATCCCATATGGCCACCTGGTGGGGGATGCTGGCTATGCACTGGAACTGTGGATGATGACTCCCATCAGAAATGCACACACAGCCATGCAAGAATGCCATAATGAGGCACACGCAGAAACCAGAATCATCATAGAGTGTGTGTTTGGGGTGCTGAAATCATGGTTCCGTTGCTTGGACATATCTGGTGGAGCCTTGCAGTACTCTCCAGACACGTGTGCCCACATCTTCATAGTATGTGCCATGCTACACAATATGATCCTGCGGAAACAGCTGCAGCAGTGACAGAATGATGAAGGCCCTCACAGCCCACCACCATTGCCAAAGGACCCACAGGCATAGAGAGACTCAGACCACGAACACCCTGTGCTAACCCCAGTAGGCAGACGGAGGTGGGCCCAGTATGCCCATGCCTTGGCAAAGAGGGAACATATAGCACACACACTGACAGTGTAGGTACTCATGGACTGACACCCTTCTCCACCTGCACACATAGCAAACATGGATGGCGCACACACACGACCACCTGTAAATTGTCATGTATAGGTGGTCTACTGTGTGCATCCTACATAGGTAGCCCTCAACTATTGTACACATAACTGCCATTGGCACAAGCCAAGTCAATACCTGAACAGTAAATTAAGCTATCAGCATGCGTCCATACTGTATGTAGAGGTTCATAGATGCATAGGTAGGTACATGCCCAACTGCCAGGGCCACTCATAAGCACAGGCAAAACATGTCTGCTGTCGCCTCCCCATCGATTAACTAACTGCCCTCTGTGGAGCAGAGCCAATTGCGGGATCCGTGGGGTGTAGCCACTGTTCCCCACCCACTCTGCAAAGATTCCCGGGAGTGTTAGTGAGGGGTTTTGTATAATGTAATCAGGGATGTAGTTCCAAATAATGGGGAGTATCCCTGACAGGAAGCTTCACAAATGTTTACATTTTACATAGTATACCTTAAACACAGCTTGCATATATAGGTAGTTCTCCACAGAATAATAAACATGTGGAACACATAACTGCTGAAATGTGCCTGCTCTGAGAGGTAAGATATCACTGCCAGGATTATAACACGCAACCATGTACACAATCATCACAATAACATACCACTAAGCTACCTGAGATGTATCAATGGCAATCGTGTATACTGACAGGATAAAACACAAAAGGTAGGAACGTGTTGAAAAAGGACAAACCGGCATGTACCCAATGAAAGGTGTATGTGTATATATACATCATATATATATATATATATATATATATATATAGAGAGAGAGAGAGAGAGAGATGGAGAGAGAGAGATATATATCAATATATGGGGATATACATATATATGTAGGTTCATAGGTTCATAGGTTCATACTAGGCTATCTGCCCGAGGGCATTTACAAGCCTAGCCCATAGTTTTGTGGCTTACGCCACCCCTTTAGTATGGGGAACTATACCCATTATTTTGCTGTGCCTCTGTTGAGCAGTGACACTGAGGTAATCGCTGGGGTATATCTGCGATCTCCCATCCATTGGTCAAGATTTCTCTTGAACAAGGCCAGCGAGGTGCTCTGCCTCACATATACCGGGATTTTATTCCACAGCATAGGGAGTCTTTGGGTGATGAATCTATCCCTCCAGCGCGTCCTATTAATAGCCGTGTCGAGGTTTAAGTCTCCGCCCTTGTGGCTCTGACGGATCTAGATTTTTGAGGTGAAGCATATTCATCAAATCTGGGTTTGACATGGCCTTGTATGTTAGGCAAAGGTCACCTCTGAGCAAGCGGTAAGCGACTGAATAGAGCTGGAGTTCTTTCAGTCGGGCAGCATAGGACAGATGTTTGAGACCCTTTATCCTTTTGGTGAGGAACTTTTGTGGCCTCTCCAGCTGCTGCAAGTGTCGGGTCAGATACATTCGAATGGGGCATTGTACTCAATCATTGGTCTGATGAGTGATGAGTATAGGGAGACTATGACCTCCCTTGATCTAGATGAGAATCCCTTCATGATAAGGTGGGCAATGTAGAAGGTCTTCCTAACTACTTTAGCTACATGGGTGTCGAATGACAGACTACTATCAACCTGGGTCCCCAGGTCCCTGATAACTTCTTCTATGCTCAGTGGATTGCCACCTATTTGGTAGCTAGGGGTAACCTTGTTTTTCCCGAAGGGTATGACTATGCATTTTTGGCATTTAACTTTAGGCCATGGCTCTGGCACCAGTTATCCGTTTCTGTGAGACCCTTCTGAAGGATATCTGTGTCAGATGTGTTTTCTACTATGGCGCCAGTTTGCAGTCATCTGCAAACTTTGTCAGCCATAACCCTCCTGTGTTTGCTTGTACTGGAAAAGTAGATGCCAAACAAGAGTGGGCCCAGGACTGAGCCCTGTGGTACACCACTTGTGACAGGCTTTGAGTCTGACATGGCGCCAGCAACTCTGACCCTGTGGGTTCTGTCACTCAGCCAGTTTGCAACCCATCTTGTGATGTATGGGTTAACATTTAAGCTGATGAATTTTTCAATGATACCCGAGTGGGGTATTGTATCAAGGCCTTCGCCAGATCGAGGTAGGCTGTATGGACTGCCTTTCCTCATCAATGGCTTTGGTGACTGTTTCAAAAGTCAACCAAGTTTAGAAGGCATGATCTGCCTTTGACAAAGCCAAACTGGGATGGATCCAAAGTCTGCAAATTCCTATGTCTTTATTTATGAGGTCCATTATGATCCTCTCCATGGCTTTGCAGATAAGGCTTGTCAAGCTAATGGGCGGTAATTTCCAGGGTCGGTGGAGGCACCGCCTTTGTGAAGTGGGACCACAGTTGCAGTGCGCCACTCCTGGTACGTATCCAGAGGTAAGACTATGATTAAACAGCTGTCCTAGCTGTGGGTTTAATTCTCGTTGAGTTCGTGGAGCACACAGCCGGGGACACCATCAGGTCCCATGGATGCTGTGTTTTTGCTTTGGAGAGAGCAGTTCTCACTTGGGCGTTGGAGATGTTTGGGGGCTGCAATCGCTTGGTATAGATATCTCTCCTTTGGGGAGGGGAGAAGTTTGCACTGAACCTGTCAGCCAGTATGTTGGCAATGTCTGTAGGATCAGTAATCTTCACATCATTTTGAACTAGTTCTGAGCATATCTGGGAGGTTCCTCCCAGGTTTCTAACATAGCTAAAGAAGGCCTTATGATTGTCTTTTGAGTCTTTAGCTATTTTTCTCTCAAAATTTGCTTTGGATGATTTTATGAGAGCTCTTAGTTTTTACTTATAGTGATCAAGGGTGTCTTACCTTTTAAGGATTTTGCTCTATCTTGTAGTAGCTTCCTCCTTTTGTTGTAGAGTTTGTTTATGGCTGGGGTCCACCAGACTGGACGCTTGCCTTTGGTACAAAGAGTCTTTGTTTTGCTTGGGATTGCCTTATCCATGCAGTCCTGCAGGTGCTGGTAGAAGGCATTTGTAAGTGATTCAGCGGCTTGAGTACTGTTTTCTGCCAGCTCGGGGCCTTAAAGGAGACCACACTAGTCTTTAGAAGTGTGAAGTCGGCTTTGAAGTTCTTTACTGTGGTCTTTTTATTTCAGGTGGGGTGGGATGAGGACCTCCAGCGAGATTAGTTTGTGATCTGATCTCACCAGTGAGGGGTATACTTCGGTGTTGAACATTGTGCTCCCATGTTCGTGATGATGAGATCAAGTATGTTTTCTCCTCTTGTGGGGATGGTGACTAGTTGTTCCATGGCATTTGAGTTTATGAATTCCAGGAACTTTTGGGCTAGGGTGTTTGGGCTTGAGTAGTGTTCCCAGTCTATATTAGGGTAATTGAAGTCACCTAGTATGATGGTGTTTGGTGATACATTTATCCCTCTAGTGTTTTCAGGAAGGCCATGTGAGGTTCCTGAGTTTGTGAGGGTGGCCTGTAACATGCTACAATTTGCACAGCAGTCTTGCCTATGGTTAATTGCACCTGGATGGTCTCCGATGCATCGTGCGTTGCCACCAGTCTTGAGGTGTGGGTGTCTTTGATGAATATGGATACCCCCTCCTTTCTTGGTATTGTCCGCATTTTGAGGCCGGAACGCATGATAAGAGGTAAAACCTGATAGTGCTGGGGTGCTCTCAGGAGCCTTGAACCAGGTTTCTGTCACTGCACAGACATCAATGTTCTCCATACTGAGAAGGGCCTCGAGTGCGTGCATTTTGAGATTTAGACTTCTGGCATTGAGCAGCATTACCCTTAGTTTTTTTCCTTTTTTGTGTTCTAGGGTGGTAGGTTTAGAATTTGAGCCTTGCCTAAAAAAGGCACTATGGGGGTGGCAAGAGCCTTTGCCAATATCCGGAATCCCAGGGGATATATAGATAGGTTAACAACATCTACATAACCATGGAGGTACATATAAATGGGATACCTACCACATACCAACTGCTTTATATACCGACGCGCGTAATCCCGAGACTTAAGGTCCGAAAGAACACATTACCGAAACACCAGATGCGTGACGTGTAAAATCACGATGTTAAGGGACAGTTAGTCAGTGCTTCTGGTGTTGTAGTTCAGGTAGGTTACTGTGTGTAAGTGTATTTCTTACGGCTGTAGTGTGTGTAAGTGTGTGTTCTGGGTGTGGTGTGTGTTCTTGGGGGACTGTAATATGTGGCTGTGGGTTAGCTTTGTGCATCTGTTTAGGCGATCTAAGAGATAGAATATTCAATTGGGGGGTGTGAGGGGCACAGACACTTACATGGGGGGTGTAGGGAGGCTTGGCCACCTGCTCATACGTAGTGTAGGATGGTTTGTTTGGATGTGGTGGGTAGCAGTGTGTCTGTGTGTGCGTGTGTGTGTTCCAGGTTCATGTTACTTTCGCGAGTTACTGTCACTGTCCGTAATGTGGGTTATGGAAGTCTGGGCCCGGTACTGTGTGCGTCGGAACTCTGTGGTTTCGGGATTCCATAGGTATCCCGTATACAGCAGTTGAAGTGTTCATATATGTGTATAACATGGACCATAACAATCACACATTCCGCCACTACCAACCTTGATGAACAAAGGATATGGGGAGTATATGCCTATACACTATTACAAATATGTACTATGGACATGAGCCAATGATTGTGTTACCACCTGTCCCACTTTGCGAGGGACAGTCCCTCTTTGGGTGGTTGTATCCCGACCAAATATATTAAACGTGGCAAATGTCCTGGGATTGTAGGACATAATTATGTCCCATATGTACTGTAATAGTTGCATACAATAGTTATTTCTGCATCTAAAATACCTACATGTTACAAGAAACACGATTAGCCACTAAACTGCTACAAGAATAAGCTTATATTTAGGCAAGAAAGGAAAGTTCTATCCCTTGTACTGACCGTGGGTTTGTGTCGGCCTGTAAATTCTGATGTGTGTCCAGAAAATGTCCCACTATGGCCATATGAAAAGGTGGCAACCCTAGCCAAAGAGGGTCAGTCACCAACACAACTACGATGACTGCAAATACCTATGACAGAAATACACATCTTTCATGGAGCAACACTTTATTACATTCAGATGTATTACTGAAGGGATTCAAGGACTAACATCACCTGCATGCTATACAGGAACCACATAACAGTGCCTTAATGAATCAGCCTGCAATTACCATAGTATTAGTCCACAAAAGGATAGGCGTTCAAATAGGGAAGGAACCCTCCCGTACATATTGATTATGTATAAAAGCAGTTCCTACACACCTGCATCTGCTATGCACACCCACCAACATCACCCCCACACCCAAACAAATTACAATACAAACTGTAATAACATCACAAATCATTCACTCACTATACGACATCTGCAGAAGCCTTAACATACCTTGTCAAAGACACACTAACATGGCCCTATGTGAAATAGCTGCTGTTATACATGGAACAGCTGCTGATGTTACAGGGTTTGTTTGCACTAATCCCGTTTCAGAGGGTTGTGTGTACACTGGGATGTGTTAGCAATTACTGAGTAACAGCACAGTATGCTACACTTGTACACCGAATCAAGGATGTCTGGTGAGCACACTGTAAACCACATAACAGTTCATGCATAGCCATACAGCCTTGAGCTGCCCAAACATCCTTGCCAGACTTAAACATCTGCAGAAGTATCAGGTACAAATAAACCCTGCATAAGTAGCAATGTTCTGAAATATAACAGCTGTACTCACATGTAGAACAAAATCGTCTAGCCATTACACACAATCCACGGGAGTCATGAAGCTAATATATCTCTGTGTGTATCCATATAGCTGTTGAAATATATCACAAACAACACATCCAGGCCATCTTCCCCGAAAGTAAGGCAAACGGACAATGCCCAAAAGGAGTACTCAGTTATACACCACTGCTGCCATGGTATCGGCTAATGAAGTAGCTGCACAGCTGATGTGCATCTAATTAACTACTTTGGAACACCAGTTGGTGGACAGGATACCACATGTTACTGATATGTAACTAGAAAAGGATGGGTTATCACACATTCAAACCATCCGTATATACCAGCAGAATGTTACAAAGAGCATTGAAACACAAACTGAAAAGGATTGAATCAACAGTTAACGACAACTCAGGTTACTAATAAGGTATGTAGAACAGTCATTATGTCTGTGTATTTAGTACCTTTCTGTAGTATTCAAAGTGCACGCAATCCATATAATGGAAACAGTTATCTTGTAGTGATTTATTGTTGAGCATAGTAACGCTTGTAGTATTTGTATGTAGTGCTGTAGGTCACAAGGCAAACACCACATACACCACAAGGGATGCTATATAAGGGCTTTGAACTTAAATACTCCTCACCAGCCACTGTCAGTGGCAGGGCGGGTCTAACAAGTATGTGCTATAACAGGGGATAGTATATGTTGATATATTGTAACTGTAGCCATATGTATGGGTGTATTACTGAGAATAACATGTTGAAGGTTGGGCCACTGTGCAATTATGATTTGCATTGTGGGATATTGTGCCAATAACTGTGTAATGTACAATATTGTAGGCAGATATGTATTACAAGCTACATAGCATTACTGTTATGTTAGGCAAACATTAGTTATGTCTATTGGCATTTACAATACACAATAACAGAATACATATGTCTTTTAATCACCTGACAGTTTATCAGCATGATAGCAAAGTAAAATGGAAGAGCTAGTTAACTGTCCATGCACATAAGACATGTAATATGTGCAAAGGAAGGTACTAGGTTGTCTTACCAAGGGTATTTATAAGCCTAGCTAGAGTGTGTTGGCTTTTGCCACCCCCATAGGTTGGTTCCCTGTGCCTCTGAACAGCAGAGCCACTAGTTCCCTGTGCCTCTGTCCAGCAGAGCCACTGCAGTGATCCCCGGGGTACATGTATGTCTCCCATCCACATGTCAAGGTTTCCCTTGAAGAGTGCTAGTGAGGGGCCCTGCCTGAGGTACATTGGAATCATGTTCCAAAGCATGGGGAGTGGATGGGTCAGGAATCTATCCGTCCAGCACATCCTAGTTATCGTTGTGGTTAGGTGTATATCCCTAGAGCATGTGGCTCTCAGGGGCCTCTGTTTAGGTGGAGCATATCCAGCAATACAGGGTTGGACATGGGTCTTGTATGTCAAGCAGGGATCACTTGTGAGTATGAAGTATGCAATGGAGTACAGCTGGAGTTTCTTAGGTTGGGCTGCATAGGTCATCTGTTTGAGGTCAGTAATCCTTTTGGTGTGGTACTGTTGTGGTCTTCCAAGCTGTTGCAGTTGTCTTGTAAGGTATATCTCAAATGGGGTGTTGTATCCTTTAATGGCTCTAATAAGTCATGAGTAGAGAGTCACAATGCCCTCCTCTGATCTGAATGCGAACCCATTAGAGATTATGGGGGGCATGTAGAAGGATATTCTAATGACCTTGTCATTATGGGTATCGAAGGAGAGATTGCTATCTACTGGGGTTCCTGGATCTCTTATTACCTTGTCTGTATGTAGGGGACTAGCACCTATGTGGTAGTCCGCAGGTAATTAGTTATATCCAAAGGGGATGACTATGCACTTTTAGGCATTCAGCTTGATGCCATGATATTGACACCAGGTATCCGTCTCAGTGCGACCCTTCCAGAGGGTGTCTGTAACAACTGGGGAAACAATTATGTCCCCTAGTTTGCAGTCATCTGCAAACCTTTTCAGCCAAAGCCCTCCTGTGCTTGTCTGTACATCAGAGAAGTATATACCGAACATGAGGGGTCCTAGGACTGAGCCCTGGGGGATGCCACTTGTAACTGGCATACAGTCGGACCTAGGGTATTCAACTCCCACTGTGTGGGTTCTATCAGTGAGCCACTTTGCAAACCATCACGTGACGTAGGGGTTAATGTTCAGGCGGATGGGTATGTTGATAATACCAGAAGGAGTAATGGTGATGAAAGCCTATGAGAGATATAGGTAGGCTGTGTGGACCTCTTTACCCTCATCTAATGCCTTGGTAACTGTCTCTAAGAAGTCCACCAGGTTTAGGAGGCATGGTCTGCCCTTAAAGATGCCAAACTGGGAGGGGTCAAAGGTTTGGAGGTACCCAATGTCTCTGTGACTGAGATCCATGATGTGCAGCATAGCCTTGCAGACCAGGCTAGTCAGGCCTATAGGGAAATAGGTAACGTGGTCCATTGTGGCACCACCTTTGTGGAGTGGGATGACTGTTGCTGTGTGCCATTCAGGGGGCACTATGCCCGATGTGAGGCTATTATTGAACATGATGCATAGGTGGGGAGCCAGTACTTTCTGAAGTTCATGTAAAATGCAGACTGGGATGTTGTCCGGTCCCATGGATGCTGTGATATTGGCTTTAGAGTGTGCAGCTTTGAGAGGGAGGGGGGAAGGTAACACTGAACCTATCTGCCAGGATGTTGCCAGTATCAGTTGGTTCTGTAATGTCCATACCTTTGTGCTGTAACTCAGAGCAGATCTGGTGGTCGACATCGAGATATGTGAGATGGCTATAGAATGCTTTGTGGTTGTTGCTGGAATTAGTGGCGGTTTAGTTTTCCTAGCTAGCTTTGGAGGATCTTATAAGGGATATCACCTTCTTACTGAGGCTGACCAGGGAGATCCTCCATGCATGGGATTGTACTCTTGTTTGCAACAGTGTCTTCCTCCTGTAGTACAGGTTGTTTATGGCAGGGGACCACCAGATTGATTTCCTTAATTAGGAGTATAGCGTCTTGGTTCTGTTTGGGATAACACAAGCCAAGCCCTCGTGTAAGTGCTTATAGAGCGCATTTGTGTAGGATTCAACAGTTGTAACAGTATTGTCTATCTGCATGGGTGTCATGACGTTCACCACGTCTGTCTTAAGAAGCATGTAGTTGGCTTTGCAGACATATTATACTGTGGTTCCCTTAATAGGGGGTGGGGACGGGATATGGATATCAATGGTGTTCAGCTCATGGTCGGATTGGCCCAACGAGGAGTTGACTTCACGTGTGGAGCACCGGTCACTCATGTTGGTAATGCCTAGGTCTAGGATATTGTTGCCCCTGGTGGGTGTGTGGATATGTTGATTCAGGGTATTGGTGTTTATGAATTCCAGAAAGCATTGAGCTAATGTGTTGATACATGAGTAGTTTTCCCAGTTAATCGTGGGGTAAATTCAGTGAGACTATGTGATGAGTGTGGTCTGGTGTGAATGTTTACCTTCTCCACATGACTGTCAGGGTCAGGCTTGGTTGGAGAGAGCTTTACCTCCAGTTTGGCTAGATGAGTGCATCTCCCACAGGTTGTAGTGTTGGGTGGTAGGTGGAGAGGCTTGTCTGTGTACATAAGGCAATGTGTACATTGCCTCAAGATGTCCAGATTCATCAGATAGACAGATGAGAACACTGGCAGTTGACTCTTGGACATGCCTGAATATAGAACTACTTTCACCTAGATAAGTGAGGAAAGTGAGTACAAGAGCTATTTTACTCTAAGCAAGTGAGAAAAGTATGTACAAAACCTGTTTATCCTTACCTCTAGGTAATGAGGAAGATTGAGTGCTATAGTAATTATTAGCTTACGTAGTACTTACAAGTTCTGAACAAGTGCTGAGCATGAATATGCAATCCAGATAGGGTCTTGGATAACAAAAACACATGAACCCCCCTAACAGTTACACAAGCATATATCCATGTACACAACAAGGCCCCTGTACCCACAACTATGCAGGTACAAGCTGCACTCAGGCTACATGGGACCTGTCCACATCACAGGTTGTATCATGCACATATGGCAAAACAAGATGCTCTCCATGTACACATCATGTAAAACATAGCTCCATGTCAGGTTGAGTACACAGTGAATGGTGCACACCAACAGGTATCACAACCCACAAAGGGGGAGACACCACTGATAATGGGAAGTACTGCACTACTACCCTGCTGAGTCTCGTCTGAAAGGCCATGAACCTTGATCAAATAATTGATGTCAGCAGTACAGATGTAGATGACAGTAAGGTTGATTTCACACTGCATATCATAACCTTGCCAGGTCATAGGACATCATCACCCATACTGTGTACCACCTACACTTGGTATACTAGATGCACATTCCTATGTCACAGGAGTGTTTTGCAATGGGACTGCTTGCAGAACCAACACTACAGAAGGTGGCTAAATAATACATGCTCATCACACCAGTGGCAGCTATAGTATGTCAGGGTTAATAAATTTTATTCCCCCTCATTGTAGTCCATACCTCACAGACAAACAGAAGGCATCTGTCTATTGAAGTATGCAAATGACTATGACCTAGGAGCAATAGCTGACTCAGGAGTGTTGTGGGCAACATACAGAAGGGGCTTTGTGGGTGAGGTGTGTGTGACATATGGCCACAATCTGACAGCTACATATTGCATTGTCACCCCTATGTTAATAACCCTGTACCCATGAACTACCACCTAGGCAGCGGCCATCATAATGGACACTTGTGTGAAAGGGATGCAGCTGGGCAGTTGTCTTTCCTGTGATAGCTATGTCACCACACCTGTCAGGTAGTCATATGTGGCAACTCTAATAATGACAGGGTGCCATTCATGAATTTAGAGGTCATTGTCCAGCCATACACAACACTCAAGTGACCCATATCAGATCACATATTTCCTTTAAGGGGTATTGGCCATGTGCAGATGGCCTACACCAGCTGTCCCATTCCTCATCTCCACTTTGTAGCATGATGCATACCCTGAATAAATCCATGTCCAACCCAGTGATGTTGGACATGCTACACGTACTCATCCTGATCTCGAACACATACTTCATGGACATCCACCTTCCACATGCTGGACAGATCCTTGTCCCATACACTTTACATAGTCCTGCCATACTATGCATTTCTGTCCATCAAAGCTGCACATCGCTCCTTTCTCAGACATGGTGTGATGACCACATGGTAAATGTATCATTAACCCTGTGGATCAGTAATGTGGCGCTACTCCACCTGGCCCCACAGACCCACCTGTCGGCTACTGCCAGGTTACCTTTCATCCTAGATTCATACATGGCCCATGGCATATAGCCCACTAGTTGACTTTGACTGTACATGCTATAGTTGATATCCATCCCTGCAAATACCCTCTGGCTAGCCAGTGTCCCATGTGTATCACATGTGCAACACAGGTGATACATGGCAGGAAGTTGAATCACTGTACAGTGCCGTGTAGATGTATATGGCAGAACACATACATGTAAAACCTTATGTGAGCAAGTCTACAGGGTCACAGGTCATGTCTGTTAAGGCAGTGTAAGTCCTTGTATGTGACATATACACAGCATCAAGGTCGACTGCATTAATGTGGACACATCCAGCCATGTGCTGATAGGTAGGAACACCAGTACAGGCAAGCAGATATGTCCACATCAAGACAGCATCCACATGGAGTATGAGCAATGTAATCAGGTGACACACACACACATATATGGTGATAATATCCACTCAACATTGAGTGTCACATGTGTGTGATACAAGCACATCAGTGTCATGTAGGTTTGCAAATACAACTATTTAAACTTAATAAATGTGATACACATGTATGTTCAGCTGTAGTTCTGTATGTCTCTGAGAGTTACTGTGACCTGTCTCCATCATTATGTCTTCCAGGTATGCCGCGTGCAAGGCTACCTCCTTTTACCCACTTGGAGAATGAGGCCCTTATCCCATACCTACTCGACAATCATGATATTCTGTTCAGCCATGTGCTACAGGATGCACAGCAGCAGAATGCCCTATGGATGGAACTTCGCAGGAGGGTTAATGATGTGGTGGCCACAACCGCACATACCAGCATGTGCACAGACACTGGACAGACCTCATTAGATGGGTGAAACAGTGTGCGAATGCAATCGCCAGGGAACACAGTGCAACAGGTGGTGGACCACCAACCCAGTCCCCACTCACATGTACCAAGGAGCTACTGGCCAATCTGGGGACACCTGCAGAACCACATCCACAAGCCTTAGCCAATATTGTGGAGGTGGGTGTCTTTCAACCACTGAGTCTGGAGTTGCCTGATAAGTCAGTGCTGCACCTATAACAACTATATTCCATATAGTTGCATGTGTCACTGTACAATATGTGATGTAACATCATATGCAAGGTATGCATACACACATGCCGCATACTATAGTATGCTGCTCTGTGTATGCACACATGTGCATACACCATAGTATAGTCTAATGTACTGGTGTATGTGTTATGCACATTGCAGCTGTAGCCATTATACAGGTGTGGATTATGCTCATACTGCTGTGTTACTCTTATTTAGGTACCTCTGGCATTCTGCTGTGACAGTAGCCCATTGCAGGTGAGACTGTTATTATTTATCAGGAATCGTAATGCACAAATCTATCTGCCATGTGGCCATTTACAACATGCACACATAATGTATGGTCCTGTCACGATATACAGGTCAGACCTGCAATGCATCACAAAGACTACCCATGTGCAACACTTGCAATCTATGTGAATCATCTCACCAACATGAATCCTCACAAACTGTCATTGCCAGATGTGTGGACAGCTGTGCATACAATGGTGGAGGTGCTCTTCACTATAGGGACATGTACTACAGATGAGAACTACACATGTGGTGAATACAAACAGTACTACACAGCGGGCTGGAGTATGGCCAGCCCACAGGATTCACTGGTGTGGATCATAGCCCTGCTATGAATGTCACACAATGTGATGTGCTACCTTAACATGTCCATGACATCTAGTGGCCTGGCTGCTACACTGCCTACCTAACGTGAAAACATATCCCACATACCACCCTTTATCTGCATAACCCTGTCGTCAGTGGAGCATATATGTCATATGGCACAACACAGACATGTGAAATAGATGCCCGTCACAATAATTTGGCCAACACATGTACACACATTGCCATGGAGGATGGCCAGAGACATGGAACAACACACACAGTAGATGTGATGTGCTTGTGTGTACACCCTGTCATATAATGGCTGTACATGGTCCAACTATGGCCTTTGTATAACGGTCATATTGTAGATGTGGAACACTAGACATCCTACAGGCCTGTGCACATCTTGTGCAGGTTTAACATCAATCCACCACATAAGATGTGTTGAACATCTTGAGGGTGTCATGACATGACAGCAGTCCCCTGTACAGTATCCACATGAGCCCACACATACAGTACATTCCCCTTGCTGGTGTCAGACATCAATGTCATACTTGCTCCTTGTGTGTGTGTGTGTGTGTGTGTGTGTGTGTGTGTGTGTGTGTGTGTGTGTGTGTGTGTGTGTGTATATGGTACACAGATGTCATGTGGGACATGGTGTACCGACGTGTTTGCCATGTCTGGCCATAGTTGCCTGTCAGCAGCAATATGGTTGCAGATGTGCAGGAGTGTCATCTGTATACCCATCAGTGACCTGTGTCACAACTTCCATATCATGGTTTAGTGTGTATACACCTCAGTGATGTGGGTCACATTCCACAGTATATATGTATTGTATCTGAACACAGTCATGGCTATGAACTCAGTCTGTAACTCACACTGTATAGCAATAGAGACGCCTCATGATTCCCTGCAATGGCCGTGCACATCAGCTAAATGTGCAGTATATCTGTAGGGCAGACAGACAACACTGCATTGAGACACCATTGCCCCACTGTATATTTGACAGGACACCATTGTGTTAAGCATGTATGCATGTCATTGCACACGTCAGCAGATCACATGTCATACTACATGTGATTGTCAAGGTCATATGTCACACATCAGGCAGGTGCACTGTTAACCTGTGCTGGTCTACATGGTGTAATACAGGGATATATGCTAACTACTACTATGATTGTGTAATTTCCATGCCATCTGCTATGACACATGTATGCTGTTGTGTGCAACCCAGGGATGTATGATAACTACCACTATTATTGTCTGAGCTGCATGCGGTCTGCCGTATCACATGCATGTTGCATTCCTTCTGTCATATCACATGCGTGTGTCTCTGTGTGTGTGTCTATTGTATAGATTGTAATGTAAAGTTCTTGTCTGCCCTCACAGGTAATGTAGGTGCATTGCCCTCCTGTGGTACATCTGATGTTAGTGTCCCCACAGACTCTAGCAGTGATGAATGTATGATTGAGTCACAGGCAGAGTTGTCAGGGGCTGAAACTGTGCCATTGGTTTCCATTCCATTTATATCCCCCTCATACCCGCACATAGATCCCATGCCTGCACATACCCCATCACCAGTGGCCATAGAGGAAGGACAGTTGGCACATGGTAGATTGGAACCAGAAAGTGTGAGGGCTATGGAAGGTGTGCCTGCACACCATGGTGTCAGCCAAACGACTGGTAGTGCCCCACACAAGCACTTGGCCAGTGCTGCTTGTAGGAGGACCTCTGGCCAAAATGCTCCTGCAAGACAGAGTGCAGCAGTTGGTGTCACCAGACGCATGTTTCAGGCTGTAATGGAGGCACAGGCATGTGCTGAATGGTGCAACAGAGAAGATCAGAGGCTACAGAGGGCTGCTGTCCATTCTTTAAACAACAACATCCAGGCAATGGTAAATGCTCAACAGCAGATTGCTGAAGCTTTGGATAGACGGTTGGGTGACATGGTTGGAGTCCGTGATTGTGGCATGACAATCTGCAAGCATGAGCTGTCTGTGTTGGAACATCTGGTAGGAGTGAGGCATCGAGCAAGTGGATGTAGGCCTGCTACATCACCTGTGTCAGGTCTACGTGTACAAGCTACCTCACACGTCCACTCCCATAGTGGCGGTAGCAGCAGCAGTGCATCTGGTACTGTGCTGTCCACATCACAACACAGCAGGCCATGTGCACATGGCCCGGTATGGTCCCAACAGGGACCCAGTTCCAGAGGGCAAGTGACATCAGACAGTACCCAATCTGCACCTCTGCCTGGTAGTGCCCATGCAACCCCTGGCAGGCACAGGTCACATGTCCATGGCTGGACACCATGAACTGTAAAACCTTGCCTGTACAGTCTGCAGCTGTCAGTAATACCCCTGTGTAGGCCAGACACATGGCAGAACTGTGTGCATACATACACGCACACACTGGAAATATATGTAGGGCACCTCAACACACACATGCATAACATCCACATACGCCCAATTAGATCAAAGGCCCAAACCCACACACATTATGTCATCCAATGGTGCAGCCTAGGCCTCTGGCAAACATTATCACCCTGTACATATGATGATGCCTGTGCTGCATCCCTGACATCCACACCATCGGTACAGTGACATGCTCATATGGTCTGATGCACAGGGTGAACAGACTACGAAGATAAGTGTAGTTTACAATTGTTGAGTACTGTTGACAGGAGGCAGATATACCATGTACTACAGGTGTATAATGCATTTTGTAATGTTAACAGTATATGTCTTGTATAACAACAGTAACTGCATGTTGGTCATGATGTTCTGCTGTCCTACTTCAGGTCTAAGTGCATGTGCCGGTGGATGTCAATGTGGACTACTCCCAAGTATGTATGAATATACCAGAATGCACCATGTAGCTGCCACATACCAGTGAGAATGTCCCACATTACAAACATGTCTACCAATCCAAGAGCATGATAGCTGTGTATTAAGCTACTGTGGTCACAGACATGACATCCATAAAGGGTGACATCACAGGTACAGTTACATGAAGTGGTGAGGTAAGAGAGTGGTCTAGCTGATTACAAGGGTAGAGGCCAGTGGGAAGTGTGATGCCTCATTGGGAATCAGTAATACACGTTCCCATGACAGGATGCCAACACACAACCACACCCACACACCCAGATATTGACACAAATGTATTCAATGACACTGTAACACACCCACACATTTACGGATTCAAAGACACAGTAACACACACTTGCACACAGTTACTACTGGTGAGGTGAGGACCCCTGCCTATGTGCAAATTATCATTACAGTACTGTGCACCTACATGACACACCACAGAGAATACACATGTACAGGTAGTCAGTACGGCCTAAGATCGGGGACATCAACATGGATAGTAGAATGCATCACCTGGATGGGGGGGGGGTCTTATCAGATCAGTATGCTAACATACATCCTCACCCCAGGGACCAGTCAGCCCTACATACACACACTGTGGCATTCAGTATTTAATACGCCTATGTCACTCACATACAGATACCTCACATGTGTGAGATACACACCCCTGCCTATGTCCTGCTTTCTACATTGTAGTCTGTACAGATGTGTACACTAGTGTACAGGACAGTGAGTAACAATTGAGATGTATTCCCCATAATACTTGACATATATGGACACACACGCAACCACACATGCCAGTACTGTGAATCTCAGACCTGCCTAGCTCATGTTATGCATGACAAACGTACAGTAGAATTGCACACATTACAAATTGTACTGACGCTTCCTGTGGCAACAGTGCTGATATATGCACATGGGATGTCTTAACTATTAACAGATGTCAAGTGATTTACCTTCGCTGTCACCCTGACCCCTGTCTAAGTGGTGTGTTATGTCCTTCAGTTAATGAAACCATTGCTTACCAGTTACACAGGTTATTGTAGGACCACTTGTGACACACCTGTGAGCTGTCCACAGCAAATATCCATCTGCAAAGATGCCCCACCACTTAGTTATTTCCACACATCTGTCCATACCTGAGGTACATCTTTCTGTACATTCAGCATATCACCATATACAGTTGGCAATGTTGAGGCTGCATTGCAACTGCATGATGTACTAGGATACACGTCACCTGCATACATCAGCAACTGCACACGCATGTTATCTGAACACACAACACTACATGTACAGGTGTGTAGGTCCTACAATCCTGACATTTGAGCATGTTTGTAGGCATTGCAATTGGTGGACATGTGTAATGACATACATGACACATGGGCTGTTGTATGATATGATGGGTGTAATGGGTGACCGGTACAGAGGGAATGTTACCTCTGTCAACATTGATATCACACCTTATAGCATTCAGCAGCCATGGACCTACATTCCATGTGCATGTGTGTAATGGCTGTAGTCACCTGTCTGCACAAAGGACAACAACAGCTATGCTATTTACATGTATGTTGTGTGTGTGTGTGTGTGTGTGTGTGTGTGTGTGTGTGTGTGTGTGTGTGTGTGTGTGTGTGTGTGTGTGTGTGTGTGTGTGTGTGTGTGGCATGTACATATCCAGGGCAAGTACATGTATGTCATATCCATACATGAGGGTGTGTACTGGTGTACAGCAACAGTCATCTGCTAATGGTGGAAAGTACCGAGGGCCCCTGGTATGTGTACAGCTGACCTGGTTACAGACAGTGGCATCATTGCATTGCATAACACATGATGCAACTGTATCAGTACATGTGTACTCTCTACAGTTGATGTAGAGCTTGGTACAGTACATAGGTCAAGGGTCACATGGTGGTGTACTCTTCTATGTCATACAACATGTATGGATGCGTGTTTGTGGTCCGAGGGCATGGTGGCCTCTGTTTACATCCTAAAATGCAGCATGTGACACTGTGTCCTGCACATGACTCATCTGTGTTGCCTTTTGTGGGGGGACCAGTCAGTACATGTGAGTGGCCTTTATGTATGTGGGGACACCAACTCAAGTGGTCCATACCTGTGTTATGGCCCACATGTCTGGTTCTGAGGTATATGGTGGTAGTGCTAGGTTCTGAGGTATATGGTGGTAGTGCTATTGTGCACTACAGAGCCATCATCTAGGTGTTCCTCACTGCACAGATGTCAGTAGTGCCCATTGTTGGATCTACAGTGACCAGCTGTGAATATGGACACTACACATCTAGCACTGGTTAGCATAAGAAAACAATGCAGTTGTCCTGTAGGTGTATGGGAGTTAACCTGTGTTTAGGACATTTGCCTTGGAATGGCACTGTGTGGACGGATGCGACTTCGGTAATATCCCCACTCCCTTGGATCATGGATGCATGTGATATGTGACAAAGGCCTGCCTACTGTCAGCCATGTCATCCCAGAATGACAACAAATGTTGTGTAAAAGACCGGTGTCAAATATATGTAGAGCAGCGTTCCTGCTAACAATGACAACTACTAACACCAGTGCCCATTACAATGTGTTCTTTACATCGACTTGTAATAGCATGGCCACTGTGGCCTTCCATGTTTAGCATCAAAGTGCATCCCAGTCAGCCCTGTGCTACTAGGAGTATGAGCATGCCCAGTATATCCTTGTGTAGATGGATGAGCATGCCCAGTATATCCTTGTGTAGATGGACACATAGTAGTGCATTCCAACCAGCCCTGTGCTACTAAGTGTGTCAGCATGCCCCCTGCGCTACTAAGTGTATGAGCATGCCCAGTATATCCTTGTGTAGATGGACACATAGTGCATTCCGAACAGCCCTGTGCTACTAAGTGTGTGAGCATGCCCAGTGACACCTTGTGTCGGTTATGTGCCTCTGTGTATGGGCATGGCCATTGTAACCCTGTATAGTGGTAGTAGTCGTCCATTCCACAGATGGACATACTCCAGGTCAGGATGGATTCTTACTTTAAACACACAGGTTCACAGGTATGTACATCTTAACTGCCAGCATCCCTGTTGATGTCCACATTCCCAGAAGGTCATAATGACAGCCTTGAAATGTGTAGTCTGTGTGGCGCGATTCTTAAGTATGTAGTATTGTAATAGTAATCTGTAAATAGGCAGGTGTTCCATTCCTGCCATTGGCGTGTGTGTGTGTGTGTGTGTGTATGTCTGTCCCCATTTGCCAGAGAACTGTAAATTGCTTTTAGACTGCCCACACTCCATACATTTCTTATACCCACCATTAGTAAGGCCGATGATGTCACACATCTATAAATACACCTCTGGGAGTGCTGTGTCCCAGTAATCTCGGTAGCATGTTCTGTAACTGCGTAATGCTGTAGTGTAGTAAAGTAGTTAGGTCGGTGTTCTAATCTCAGACATGCCGAATGTGTGTGTGTGTGTGTGTGTGTGTGTGTGTGTGTGTGTGTGTGTGTGTGTTCCTGCATGAGACAAGTACAGTGCTTTGTAGTATTCGCAGTAGCGCATGCCCTAAACACGTATTGCTGCAGTGTGATATGGTAGGGGTTTGTATACTGGACATGGCAAGTGTGTGTTTGTCTGTCAGAACCTGTGTAGAGGTGACCGTGGTTGTCTTACCATTGGACATGTTTGGGAGCGGATTTTGTAGTTTTCCTATATGGTATCCGTATTATGAAACATTGGCCACCTCATGAGGAGTACAACTGACAGTCAGCCACGGCACTGTGTTGGCAAGGCATAACCCATACATCTGGCAAAAGGCCTGGTGAACTAAGTATGCAGCTGTACTAGTACCCGGTATATGTCCTGCATCCATGTCCCATGCACAAACAACCTTGCCTAGGATATCCCACTATGTTGCTAGTAACATGCACATTGAGGACAGATAATAGGCATGGTGTGAATGCAGTGGCCTGCAGAGGACATGGCACCCTGTACAGTGGTACAATAGGCACATATATGCGGACATTGTGCCTTCACTATGTTCCACACTGACAACATATGTGGTGCCATCAAATGTGATCCACTAAGGCTAGACAATGCTGTACACATGTACCCCATATGGACCCATGTAAAGCAAAAAATGAGCAGGCAACGGATTCTTCAACACTTTATTCACGTAAGCGCTTTCACTGACACCAATGCATCAGTTTCTTCAGACTGAGTAAAGGAACTCACTCGCAGTCTCCCAGTTTAAAACTTCCCCATAAACCTCAAAGCCAATGAACAAGTGGCCACAAAAGTGATGTCATCTTACAAATTCAGGATTAAAGCCAAATTGCCTATTTTTAAAGGTTTAAAATGGTATGTGCTATGAAAAATCGCTTCCAATAAGGAAATAAAAAAACTTTGCGATCATTACTTAAAGTCACAGTTAGGCATATCCATCTGAATCATCAAATTTAAAACACTTAATAAAGTATTACCACTCCCATTATACAAAAAACATATATATATATATATATATATATATATATATATATATATATATATACAAAACACTAATAAATTATGCACCATAGTTGCATAAACTACCTAAGCATGTATTAAGTAAATGAAAAAAAAATCTAAATAAAAAGAATAAACACACATGCTACATTATATTATTTATAAAACTTTAACGCATATTAAATGTGTTGTGTTAAATAGAAATAATGTATAAATATATACACAAAAATTGTATTATTTCTAAAACTTGCCACATGTTGTATATATTATGTTAACTAGAAAAAAAAATCCCAATGGAATTTAAAAATTTTCACAGCAAGTAGCCAAAGCCCAAGCTCAAACTTGTTTTTAAATACACAATAAAAACTCATCAAAGAAAAAATGTCATCAAAGGAAACAGTGTATATGTATATATATGAAAACCATTCCTACCTAGTAAGGGCCTTCAATTTTAATAAACATTTAATGGATAAGCCCTCATTTAAACAGGGAAAATGTGTGCTGCTATTCTATCCTGCCATTCCAGTTTTGCCTCTTCCAGTTTAAGTTCCCAAGGTCCCCCTCTCTGTTTAAACTCCATTTGTTGCAGCACCACAAACATAAAACGTTGGTCAGGGAAAGCTGAGGTGTGTCTATCTAGAGCATTAGTGTTAATTTTGTTATTAATGCTATACTAATGTTCATAAATCCTTGATTTTATTTTCCTCTCAGTTTTTCTGATGTAGAACGCCTCACATTGATCACAGGTGGCTACATAAACTACCCCCCCCCGAGAGTCACAATTATGTCTACCATAAATATGGTATTCTCTGTCTCTAATTTTAACTTTATTTGTCATTTTTATGTGCTTACATTGATGGCATCTGCCACAGTTAGTCATATCCAACTTCATTTTAGAAGTTCTTCTGGACCTCTTGACTAGGCATTTCAAGTTCAAACCTCTTCTGAAAGTCATTTGTGGGGTTGAACTTAAAGAGTTTCTAAGTTGGGTATTATCTGAAATGAAAACCCAATTTTTATTAATAATCTCCTTAGTGAGATGAGAATCTAGTGAAAAGGCAGTTAAAAATCTAGTAGGTTGACTAGGAGCCTGTGTACTTCTAGGACCAAGGGACAATTCACTCTGTGCCACTATGGGAACCATGTTGTAAACTTTAAGGACCAAGGGCATGAAGTGGTCCTAGATTCTTTTACCAATAACTTCCCCAAGAAGTACTGGAATCACGGGTGCAGGCATGGTTAAGTAATGGAGAGTGTCTACATCAATGCTACCTTCCAGAAACAAATCTGAAAGGGTAGCATTATATTTATTTATTTATTATTTGTTCCAGTTTGGTGACCAGGGAGGTTCACTGGGCTAGAGAGCACGTTTTCAGTGGAGGCCCAGGGAGAAAAGCTCCACATAACAAGTTACATAGAATATATAATTTTCACATTGCTAAGCTGAGAAACTCTGCATAACAAGTTACATAACATATAGAATTTTCACATTGCTAAGTTACATAACAAATTGAAATAACAAAAGGAAAAAAGATTCATTTACATTGCATTCAATATGTAGTCATACAATTATATACCAGATCAGGTAGTAGAAAGAAAGGGTATCCAATACTTAGTAGCTAAGATGTTAAAAAGTGGTTATGAAGGAAAGGATAAGAGGCATAGAGCGAGAGGATGGGTGGAGATTGGTTATAATTTATAGTCTAGGTATAAGTGAGAGGTTTGAAGGGAAGGAGGTTAGCCAGGAGAGAAGGAAGAGGAGAGGTTGGGAGGTAAGGGGTGAAGAGTGCAGTTACATTTTCTGTGAAGAAACAGGTAGGAATGAAGTAGTATTTTGAAGGTGTTTAGGTTGTCACAGGCCCTCAAAGTGGAGGGCAGGGCATTCCATTTTTTAGCTAGGGTGAAGGAGATTAAAAGTTGACCAGCAGGGCACTTAGTTTTGTGGATGGTAATGAGGTTTTGGTGAGTGGATCTAAGGGGTCTTGGGGAGATATAAGGTAGGAGGATATTAGATAATGCAGGGCAGCTGGTGGGTTGAAATTGTAACTTGTGGGCTGAGACAATTTGGAGGAAGTCTAGTTGATTGGGGAGTTCAAGCCAGTTTAAAGTTAGTAGGGAGGAGCAGTGGTGAGAGGAGGCTTTTGCTATTGTGGCAAACCTGGAGATTTGGTTGTAGCATACTTCTAGTTTGGAGGTAAGGATGGAAGATAGATCAGTAAGCAGAGGAGCACCATATAGAAGAGATGGGAGAAGATATGTAGTGGCCAGGGTCAGTCTAGTAGAGGGAGAGAGGAGGTGATTATTCCTGCAGAGTAGGCCGAGTTTTATGTGGGTTTTCTTGATGTTAAGTTGGATATGGGTATTGAATGTTAGGTGTTCATCAATGGTGACCCCCCCAAGAGTTTGGCGGAGGGAACAATATCAATGATAGGGATGTTGAGGCTGGTAATTTGAAATGAGTTTTTGTCAATGGGAGTGTATTTGGAGGGAGTGAATAGGAGGATTTTAGTTTTGTTAGCGTTAAGTGAGAGGTGGTTTTAGAGCATCCATTTTTCAGTGGTTGAGAGAGCAGATTGAGTTAGAGACTTGAGTTCAGTTTGGTTGGAGGCATAGCAGATCAGAGTAGAGGCGTCTACATATTGGACAATTTTGGTGTTTGGAATGGCTTTGTGGAAATCATTAATGACGATGTTAAATAGCAGAGGGCCAAGAATGGAACCTTGGGGAATTCCTATGGGTGTTGGAAGGAAGGTGGAAGAGGATTGGCCCCATTTCACTGCTTGAGACCTGTCAGAAAGATAGCTGGAGAACCAGGAAAGAGTTTTTGGGGAGATGTTAAAGTTAGATAGATGGTTTATTAGATGGGTGTGAGAGATGTTATCGAAAGCTTTAGATAAATCTAATAGAATAGATGAAACTAAGTTGCCAGAATCTCGAGCTGAATTGATAGAGTGTAAAAAGGAGAGAAGGGCTGTGTTGGTATTGTGTCCAGGGCGGATGGCCTACTGGGAAAGATCCTTCTTATTTAACCACCAGTCATTCAAGGAACATGTTGTCTGGTACACTAGGTACCTTGACGACATGTTCTTTTTGTGGAACAGTGAGGTGGCTCTGATACAGTCATTTATTACTGAAATTAAACCCTTTACACATTTTTTGGATTTTACATTTCAAGTCAGAATCGAGCAGATTGTTTTTTGGACATACATTTTAGTAAGGATCACTCTAACCATCGTTTTAGAACCACCATCTACCATAAGCCAACATACTCTAATTCATTTTTACATTTCACAAGCTGCCATCCACTGCATCAAAAGAAAGCAGTAGTAAAATTCTGATTATGACGATTTTATAATAGAATGCGAACTACTAAAAACATGTTTTGCAAGAGAAGCTACCCAAGTGCCTTTAATGAATTAATCTTTGAGGAAGTTATTGGTAGAAGAATCTCGGGCCACTTCATGCCCTTGGTCCATAAAGATTATGACATGGTTCCCATAGTGGCACAGAGTGAATTGTCCCCTTGGTCCTAGAAGTACACAGGCTCCTAGTCAACCTATTAGATTTTTGTGTTCAAAAATGTTTTTATTTATTTTCCAGTAATAATGAAGAAAGAATTTAAATTTACAATTTGAATAATGAATTATGATAAACTATATACAACATTTACAAAGGCCTCAAACAATATAGTAGAGAATAGCAAATTATGTAAACATATAAAGAAGGGTATACAATAATCAATAATTCATGCTTCCAAATTAATTAGCTGAGTGAAAGTATATCTGAATTCATTGTCTTAATAAGAGATAAAACCTTCTTCCAAGGATTATTAGTCCATTTTCTGGGAAAAATTCTTAATTCTTTACCTTGTATTTCCATTTATGCAACTTTATCCAATAGAATCACAAAGTCATCAAAGGTTGGAATGGAAAGTGATTTCCATCTTCTTGTAATACATTTCCTGGCGACTGCCAATATTGTCCAAAGAAAATATTTATTTTTATTATTCAATATAATAGATTCATCTACATTCAAATTAAAGATTTTGATAAAATAAAAGAGTCGTTGAAAATAGCTAGAAGAAATTTAGCAATATCTTCCCAAAATCTCTTTATATGAGAACATTCATAAAAAATATGAGACCAATCAGCTTTGCAAACTATTGAACATCTCCAACATTTTACTTCCTTAGAGAGACTAAACTTAATGATTTTATTAGGAGTGTAAAAGGCTCTATATAAGAATTTCCAGGAAAAAATCTTCCAAACCTGCAAATTAGAAGTTAATTTAATAGACTGTAAAAGATTAGCTTTATTTTCAGATGTTAGAGACATCGTAAAATCCTTAGTAATAAAATCCCAAAATTTCTGATTAGGAATAGTTTTATAGTTAATGATAACTTTATAAAGTTTTGAAGTTACATTTTTCCAGTTACATTCTCCTTGCAATGTTTCATGCATAAGAGTTATAAATTTGGGCAAAAACTTAAAGGAAGAAGTCTCTATTGTTCTGCATAAGTCTTGAGTGAATGGAATTAAGCTATTAAGCGCTAACCAATCGAATTTTGATAAATTAAAAGTTCTAGTTAAATTATGTGCATTTAGGGTAACTAAATTTGTTGTGCAATGGTACCAACAAGCAAATTTTTTCACTTCCCAATTGTTAAGAATATCCATACTAATATCATTGAAAAAGTTTTTTGTAATTTTAAAGGGAAATAGTAACTGTATCCACAGTTTAATATCAATATTATAATTAGCAAAACTTCTAAAAGTATTGTAAATAGAGTTTATATAATTTAGGTTAGTGAGTTTGATATTATTATATTGTAAATTAATACAAAGTGCATACCAAAGCCTATTACTTAGATCATTAAATTGTAATTTTTTTATTAATTTATTTTCATTTAGTATAATAACTGCCTGTAGAGATTTCCAAGCTGGAGATAAGTTTGGATTAATCCAGTTTAAAATTGTTTTGAGATTAGAAACTTTAATATATGATTCTAAATCTGGGAAATGTATTCCTGCAAGCTCCCATGGTCTAATATGATTTGATAAAGCAACCTATTAGATTTTTAACTACCTTTTCACTAGATTCTCGTCTCACTAGGGAGATTATTAATAAAAATTGGGTTTTCATTTCAGATAATACCCAACTTAGAAACTCTAAGTTCAACCCCACAATTGACTTTCAGAAGGGGTTTGAACTTGAAATGCCTAGTTGAGAGGTCCACAAGAACTTCTAAAATGAAGTTGGGTATGACTAACTGTGGCAGATGCCATCAATGTAAGCACATAAAAATGACAAATAAAGTTAAAATTAGAGACAGAGAATGCCATATTTATGTAGATATAATTGTGACTCTCGGGGGGTAGTTTATGTAGCTACCTGTGACTAATGTAAGGTGTTCTATATCAGAAAATCTGAGAAGAAAATAAAATCAAGGATTTATGAACATCAGCATAGCATTAATTACAAAATTAACACTAATACTCTAGCTAGACACACCTCAGCTTTCCCTGCCCACCGTTTTATGTTTGTGTTGCTATAACAAATGGAGTTTAAACAGAGAGGGGGACCTTGGGAACTTAAAATGGAAGAGGCAGAACTGGAATGGCAAGTTAGAACAGCAGTGCACATTTTCCCTAGTTTAAATGAGTCCTTATCCATTAAATGTTTATTAAAATTGAAGGCCCTTACTAGGTAGGAATGGTTTTCATATATATATATATATATATATATATATATATATATATATATATATACATATACATTGTTTCCTTTGATGACATTTTTTTTTTGATGAGTTTTTATTGCGTATTTAAAAACAAGTTTGAGCTTGGGCTTTGGCTACTTGCTGTGTAAGTGTTTAAATTCCATTGGGATTTTTTTCTAGTTATAATATATACAACATATGGCAAGTTTTAGAAATAATACAATGCTGTGTATATATTTATACATTATTTTTATTTAACACAACACATTTAATATGTGTTAAAGTTTTATAAATAATATAATGTAGCATGTGTGTTTATTCTTTTTATTTAGATTTTTTTCATTTACTTAATACATGCTTAAGTAGTTTATGCAACTATGGTGCATAATTTATTAGTGTTTTGTATATATATATATATATATATATATATATATATATATATATATATATTATATGTTTAATGGGAGTGGTAATACCTTATTAAGAGTTTTAAATTTGATGATTCAGAAGAATATGTCTAATTGTGATTTTAAGTAATGATTGCAAAGTTTTTTTATTTCCCTATTGGAAGCAATTTTTCATAGCATATAGCATTTAAACCTTTAAAAATAGGCAATTTTGCTTTAATCCTGAATTTGTAAGATGACATCACTTTTGTGGCCACTTGTTCATTGGCTTTGAGGTTTATGGGGAAGTTCTAAACTGGGAGACGGCGCGTGAGTTCCTTTACTCAGTCTGAAGAAGCTGATGCATTGGTGTCAGTAAAGGCGCTTACGTGAATAAAGTGTTGAAGAATCCGTTGCCTGCTCGTTTTTTGCTTTACTTAGTTTGGCAGTAGTAGGATTTGCTGTATGCACCCATGCCACTGACACCACGGAATACCTGTATCATACTATCCATGCAGATGCAGGGCTGACCTGCTCACTATAAGCATGTTTTGCCACACCAAGCCAGTATTTGCATATTGGGGTATAACAGGCTCTGTACACTACATGTGTCTGCCAAACCAGGTACACCTGTACATGTCACTGTACAGTATTGTGGGACATGCGCATCTCAGGCAATGTCCATGTGAAAGACTATCAAACACAGACATGGCATGCATTGCGAAGCTATGGCCCTACACATTGGTAAACAGGATGTCAGGCCAGATAATGCAGTACCCATCTGTGTGGGAAATTGCAGACACTACACCCCTGCACTGCACACCATTGTCAGGTGATGCAATGGCAAGGATTACCCTTCACCCAGCCTTGTACAGCCATCTTGCACAGCCAAACACTACACACCTATGGAGCAATGCATACCTGCATGCCAGTACTGGCACCCTGTGTCTGCATGTGGGTTGTGATGCTCCCAACCACAGTCACTTCCAGTATAAACCTCATTGGCATACCAACAGTTTTCAAGCACTTTCACATGCCGTAGCCCATAGAACCTCTAGATATTGCCTGTGGTGCATGTGGTCCTGTGCATTACTGTAGTGTGGCACATTAAGTAGTTACGTTGTGTATTTGTGGCCCTGGAAAAGGTGTCAATGCGTGTCCATTAGAGAGTGAGGTTGTGGTGACAATAGCATCTGTTCACGTGGACTGACATGTGTGCCACACCTAATGTATGTCTACTATATCTGTTGCAGATGGCACTCACTCACCTACACACATGTTCTTACAGCACAGCAACATGTCGCCTTTGTGGCACATGTAGTAACATCATGCACATTTAATAGTAATGAGTAGTCAGGGGTTTGCCCTGTACTATTTGGTGTGTGGCAGATGATGCTTATGGTTAAGTCTCCAAGCCCTTCCCTGGTGTGCATTGCCTGTCCCACACACACACTCTCTGGTGGATGTGAAGCAGCAGCATGTGTATTGTAAGAGATGTAAATGGTCAGGTGATGGCCTCTGCACCTATTGCAGTCCTCCTCTAGCTGATTGCATGTGGTACAGCTGTGATGGTGTTCCCATAGCCATCCACATGATAAACACAGTACACTATCTAGGGAAACATGTTATTATCTGGCCATGACAGTCGCTGTGAGTGGTACCTGGATGTGGTGTTCTGACACAGCATCACAGATGATATCTGGTTGTACCTCAATCATTTTCCATAGTGGGAAATAGCCTAAAGATAGGAGGGTGATGTACCACACATGACTACAGCATGTAAGTGCAGCTATGCTGCACTGAGACTACTGCCTGTTTAACATGTGTGTGATAATGGCTATTCTGCATGTTATAATACAGACATGACAGTACTCTGTTCATGAGGGACCCCCATCTGTAGGGCCATCTGTGAACTGGTCAGTTTGTGCAACCATTTGTTTCCTGTGTTACACACTGAACACACATCTGTGCACAGCAGAAGCATGGTGTGAGGATTGCAGACAGTACATGATGATAGGGATGTGTTACTGCCACCTCATCCCTGACTGGACATGTGTCACATGAGACAGTGGTATGACTGACACTGTGTGGGATTCCCAGTGACAAGCCAATGATGGGCAACTGTTCATAGCTGCGGTCACACGTCTACTATACATTGTACGGTTGGCATGCAGTATATATGCATGTGTTGTGCTCCCTCTGCAAATGTATACCATCTGTTGTGTTGGGTTGCTGGTGATATCTATGCATACTGTCGTAGGTAATCCTGTATGCTGTCTATAACTAAGCCATATGTGGGTTTAAAATGCAACACCATAGGCTGAATGGGTTGGGAGGTCCCGGCAGAACCTCCTGTCCCACTTCAGCTGACAGTGGCACCAGGCACTAGCACATCTGGAGCCCAGCCATAGACATCAACCTCTGTTGGCTCTGCACCACCTTCAGGTGGTACCACCACTGAGGATGGAGCATGTCCCCCTTGGGAGCGGGACCAGACAGGTACATATCTGCTGTCATGTGGTCCCAGACGTGTTGTGTTGGTGGCTCCCTAAGGGGTTATGAAGCCAGCTACGCCAATTCAAGGGAGGAGTATCACATTTACAGGGTGATGCTGCCCCTCCTGGACAGCCCCCAGCACTGCCTCCTTTGCAGATGTGTAGGTGCAGTGGCAGTTGCCCATGGCTGGGGATTTCCGTCCTACTGTTCCCATGGGCTTTTGAATGCCGAAGACCCATCCTCATCCAGGGTGTATACCCCCAACATGTGTCATATACCAACCCTGTATGCTGTCTTTTCTGTGATCCTACCTATCCTCCATGGCCATACCTACACTCATTCCCCAACATCTGACCCTCACCTACGGACACATAAGGCCATTCAGCTCCTAGGACACAATCTGCCCTATACATAGCTGTCCATTACACACACGTGCACATTGGACACATGAAACCCTTGTAATATGCATCATAACATACTACTGTTATCCTCACCCCTGTCCCTCAGGAGCATGATCCTAGTATGCACATCACTCCTACATGGTCCAGGTACATGTGAGGAGGATGACCTCATTGTACACAAAACACTACCGGTCCCTCTGTGGTTACCCTATTTACCTTTATCATGATGATGATGTTGCACACAGCACCTTTCAAGTGTATTGTTCACACATAATGATTGGACAGGTACTGTTGTGTTAATGTACATTACATGCACAGAGTGATATATATGGCCAATGTACAACTATTTGCATGTATGACTGACACATGTCTGTCTGATGGAGTCTTGTGATCACATAGAGCAACACCACTACATAATATAGGCATCGCTGGTGTTTCCCATTTCATTCATTTGTAATGCTTTGTTGCCACATGGTATGTTCCTGATACATCTCTATATATGTATGTACCTATATGCTGGACATAAACATTCACATGTACATCTACATGATGGGATACATTCTTATACTGTTGAATGAGTGCGCTGTATGATATGTTTGCGGTACTGTCCATTGTCTGTATATCTGCCATGGTGTATTAGTAATACACATTAGCTGTGTGCACAGGGTCCTGGTTCCGACCCTTGTAAAGGACGTTTAGTTGGTTGCAGGGCAGAATAAGCCCATTGGATATGGAGGGAGTAAGGCACATTAAAGCAGTTGGGAGCAGGTGTGCATGGGTTTGCATGGTGTTAGGCACTGCTGACCTCTGGTTACAGCCTCTTACGCTCGGTTAGCCTCTACATTGCTTAACCAGTGCAATACTCACATACTGGTAGCCAAACACGATTACACCTGCTTGCTCCTGCACTTGCAAATGCACCGACATTGGTGCTTGCATCTGTCACTCACACCCCTGGGTGTGAGCGAGGACCACAATATTACCTTGTGATGCCTATTACATTGGACTACATGACTACAGCATCGGGATTGGCTGCCCATTAGGCGATGGCATCACGTTCAACTGTACAAAATCAGAAGGCCTGTCCAGTGACACAATCATATTTGTGTGTACCTCATACAATGTGCTCCCACCTTGTGATGCCTATTACATCGGAATACATGAATACAGTATCGGGAATGGCTGCCTATTAGGAGACGGCATGGCGTTTGACTGTACGGAATCAGCAGCCTCTCTGGTGAATCATTCATATTTGTGTGTTCCTCTTACAATCTGATCCCACCTTGTGATGCCTATCACATCGGACTACATGACTACAGTCATAGCCGGCCTTAGGCATAGGCCAACTAAGCGGCCGCCTAGGGCGCTGCTTTAGTGGGGGCACTTTACCAGTATTTATTTGGTGTAGGTAGACCAGGATGGGGGCACTGGGTGGTTTGGTGGGGGGTGCCATTGTGCCCTTTGCCTAGGGCACCAGTTGACCTAAGGCCGCTCCTGGCTACAATATTGGGAATGGCTGCCCATTAGGTGGCGGCATGGCATTTGACTGTACGGAATCAGTGGCCTGTCCAGTGAATTAATCTTATTTGTGTGTTCCGCATACACTCTGCTCCTATCTGGCTGATACATGGGAACTGAGACTCTGCAATACAGACAAGTAGTTGGGTTGTGGGAGCCACATCCATTGGCCGAGTCATGCTACTGCATACCTATTATAGGTTTGCCACCTTTTCAATTGGCCAAGGTGAGACTTTAGAGTTACCACCTGTCCCACTTTGCAAAGGACACTGCGAAAATAATCAAGATATAGCAAATGTCCTGATTACAGGACATTATTATATTCTATGTTTCATTAATAATTGCATAAAACAGTTATTTTATATATGAAACTTCTATATGTTATGTAAAGTAGCATAAGCAAGTCAAATGTAACTAGATTAAGCTTTTATTTGTGCAAATAAGTATAATCCTGTACTATGCACGGTTGTAGGTATGTTTTGTCCTGGAAAGTCTGACATTTCTACAGAATATGTTCCACTTTGGCCATTTGGAAAGGTGGCAACCCTATAGGACCTGTATGTAAAGAGGTCAGACTTTGCAGGGCAACACATACCCACAGCCAGTAGAAAGGGGAGTACTTCACTGTTT